>NC_091366.1:16665439-16754347 GCF_038502225.1 Cherax quadricarinatus
TCCCTTGGTCATCAGAATAGAGAGGAAAGGCGTAGAGAAAATGCATCTGAACAAACTAACACAGTGCACTCTCACCAAGCTTAGCATCCAGGGGTACAAGGGAAGAGGATAAATAAAACATCACTATAAACTAAGATGGTGCACTTTCACCAAGCTTAGCGTCCAGGGGTTAAGGGGAAGGGGGTAAATAAAGCATCAGTACATAGATGGTGCACTCTCACCAAGGTTGGCGTCCAGAGGGCGTGACTTACCGTGTAGCTGAGCCAGGGCTTGTAGAGTGTTGGTGCCACAGTTCATGAAACCTGGTGGGGCAGAGACAGTGGAAATAAGTTCTAGGTGGTGGTGGTGGTGGTGGTAATAGTGATGGTGATTTTGAAGATGGTGGTAGAAACTGGCTTCCCAGTAGTTCAGGTGTCGCTAACTTTCCCCTCTCTCCTCACACTACCCCATCTAGTGCCTACTATCTTCATTACGAGGCTGGAGAAACTAGCAAGGAAGAAAGAACAATGGAAGAAGATAGAAATACAAACTGAGAGAGTTGAAATTAAAGATTTACCTACAAGTTATGGGGATAAAAGGTATGAAACACCAGGACGATAGAATAATTAAGGCAAATGCAGTATAATGTGATTCTTTATTGACAACGTTTCGCCCACGTGTGTATGTATAGTGTGGGTATGTTGTATTAAATACAGTCCTACAAGGGACGTGTAGGTCTGTATTTAATACAACCTATCCAACATTCTCCACCTGACTCTCCACGCTAGATATACTCATGTATACTCTTCACCCAGGTAGACATGTCTGTGACCTGATAAAGCCCAGTGTGGGCGAAACGTAGGATCACATTATACTTCATATATGTTAATTTCTCCATCTAGTGGTTGTGCAAGTGTGCTTATGTATCTGTGGTTTAAAAACAGTAGAGCCACGCTGCTGGCGACTCAGTACAATACCCACAAACACTGAGATAAACACACTTATACAACATTTAGCACATTCTATTAGATGTTTCGCCCACTGGCGTCTTTCTCAGTCCAACACAGAGCAGGTGGTATCAGGTGTAGTATGGTGTGGTCTACTGGGGTGTGGTGTACTGGGGTGTGGTGTACTGGGGTGTGGTGTACTGGGGTGTGGTGTACTGGGGTGTGGAGTACTGGGGTGTGGTGTACTGGGGTGTGGTGTACTGGAGTGTGGTGTACTGGGGTGTGGTGTACTGGGGTGTGGTGTACTGGAGTGTGGTGTGGTGGGGTGTGGTGTACTGGAGTGTGGTGTACTGGGGTGTGGTGTACTGGAGTGTGGTGTACTGGGGTGTGGTGTACTGGTGTGTGGTGTACTGGGGTGTGGTGTACTGGAGTGTGGTGTACTGGGGTGTGGTGTACTGGAGTGTGGTGTACTGGGGTGTGGTGTACTGGGGTGTGGTGTACTGGGGTGTGGTGTGGTGGGGTGTGGTGTACTGGGGTGTGTGTGGTGTACTGGGGTGTGGTGTACTGGGGTGTGGGGTGTGGTGTACTGGGGTGTGGTGTACTGGAGTGTGGTGTACTGGGGTGTGGTGTACTGGGGTGTGGTGTACTGGGGTGTGGTGTACTGGGGTGTGGTGTGGTGGGGTGTGGTGTACTGGGGTGTGGTGTGGTGGGGTGTGGTGTACAGGAGTGTGGTGTACTGAGGTGTGGTGTGGTGGGGTGTGGTGTTGTGGGGTGTGGTGTACTGGTGTGTGGTGTACTGGGGTGTGGTGTACTGGAGTGTGGTGTACTGGGGCGTGGTGTACTGGGGTGTGGTGTGGTGGGGTGTAGTGTACTGCAATGTGGTGTACTGGTATGTGGTGTACTGGGGTGTGCTGTACTGGGATGTGGTGTACTGGGATGTGGTGTACTGGGGTGTGGTGTACTGGGGTGTGGTGTATTGGGATGTGGTGTACTGGGGTGTGGTGTACTGGGGTGTGGTGTACTGGGGTGTGGTGTACTGGGAAGTGGTGTACTGGTGTGTGGTGTACTGGTGTGTGGTGTACTGGGGTGTGGTGTACTGGGATGTGGTGTACTGGGGTGTGGTGTACTGGGATGTGTACTGGGGTGTGGTGTACTGGGGTGTGGTGTACTGCGATGTGGTGTACTGGGATGTGGTGTATTGGGGTGTGGTGTACTGGGGTGTGTACTGGGATGTGGTGTACTGGGGTGTGGTGTACTGGGATGTGTACTGGGGTGTGGTGTACTGGGGTGTGGTGTACTGGGATGTGGTGTACTGGGGTGTGGTGTACTGGGATGTGGTGTACTGGGGTGTGGTGTACTGCGATGTGGTGTACTGGGATGTGGTGTACTGCGATGTAGTGTACTGGGGTGTGGTGTACTGGGGTGTGGTGTACTGGGGTGTGGTGTGGTGGGGTGTGGTGTACTGGGGTGTGGCGTACTGGAGTGTGGTGTACTGGGGTGTGGTGTACTGGGGTGTGGTGTACTGGGGTGCGGTGTACTTGGATGTGGTGTACTGGGGTGTGGTGTACTGGGGTGTGGTGTACTGGGGTGTGGTGTACTGGGGTGTGGTGTACTGGGGTGTGGTGTACTGGGGTGTGGTGTACTAGGGTGTGGTGCACTGGGGTGTGGTGTACTGGGGTGTGGTGTACTGGGGTGTGGTGTGGTGGGGTGTGGTGTACTGGGGTGTGGTGTACTGGAGTGTGGTGTACTGGGGTGTGGTCTACTGGGGTGTGGTGTACTGGGGTGTGGTCTACTGGGGTGTGGTGTGGTGGGGTGTGGTGTACTGGGGTGTGGTGTGGTGGGGTGTGGTGTACTGGGGTGTGGTGTACTGGGGTGTGGTGTACTGGGGTGTGGTGTACTGGGGTGTGGTGTACTGGAGTGTGGTGTACTGGGGTGTGGTGTACTGGGGTGTGGTGTACTGGGGTGTGGTGTACTGGGGTGTGGTGTACTGGGGTGTGGTGTACTGGGGTGTGGTGTACTGGGGTGTGGTGTGGTGGGGTGTGGTGCACTGGGGTGTGTACTGCGATGTGGTGTACTTGGGTGTGGTGTACTGGGGTGTGGTGTACTGGGGTGTGGTGTACTGGGGTGTGGTGTACTGGAGTGTGGTGTACTGGGGTGTGGTGTACTGGGGTGTGGTGTACTGGGGTGTGGTGTACTGGGGTGTGGTGTACTGGGGTGTGGTGTACTGGGGTGTGGTGTACTGGGGTGTGGTGTACTGGGGTGTGGTGTACTGGGGTGTGGTGTACTGGGGTGTGGTGTACTGGGGTGTGGTGTACTGGGGTGTGGTGTACTGGGGTGTGGTGTACTGGGGTGTGGTGTACTGGGGTGTGGTGTACTGGGGTGTGGTGTACTGGGGTGTGGTGTACTGGAGTGTGGTGTACTGGGGTGTGGTGTACTGGGGTGTGGTGTACTGGGGTGTGGTGTACTGGAGTGTGGTGTACTGGGGTGTGGTGTACTGGGGTGTGGTGTACTGGGGTGTGGTGTACTGGGGTGTGGTGTACTGGAGTGTGGTGTACTGGGGTGTGGTGTACTGGGGTGTGGTGTACTGGAGTGTGGTGTACTGGGGTGTGGTGGGGTGTGGTGTACTGGGGTGTGGTGTACTGGAGTGTGGTGTACTGGGGTGTGGTGTACTGGGGTGTGGTGTACTGGGAGTGTGGTGTACTGTGGTGTACTGGAGTGTGGTGTACTGGGAGTGTGGTGTACTGGGGTGTGGTGTACTGGGGTGTGGTGTACTGGGGTGTGGTGTACTGGAGTGTGGTGTACTGGGGTGTGGTGTACTGGGAGTGTGGTGTACTGGGGTGTGGTGTACTGTACTGGAGTGTGGTGTACTGGGGTGTGGTGTACTGGGGTGTGGTGTACTGGGGTGTGGTGTACTGGGGTGTGGTGTACTGGAGTGTGGTGTACTGGGGTGTGGTGTACTGGGGTGTGGTGTACTGGGGTGTGGTGTACTGGGGTGTGGTGTACTGGGGTGTGGTGTACTGGGGTGTGGTGTACTGGGGTGTGGTGTACTGGGGTGTGGTGTACTGGGGTGTGGTGTACTGGGGTGTGGTGTACTGGAGTGTGGTGTACTGGGGTGTGGTGTACTGGGGTGTGGTGTACTGGGGTGTGGTGTACTGGAGTGTGGTGTACTGGAGTATGGTGTACTGGGGTGTGGTGTACTGGAGTGTGGTGTACTGGGGTGTGGTGTACTGGGGTGTGGTGTACTGGAGTGTGGTGTACTGGAGTATGGTGTACTGGGGTGTGGTGTACTGTAGATATAAATCAATCTATGTTATATATGCAACACAGTGGGAGAGTATACAGACAGTAAACAAGACATGTAATGTGGGTTATGGCAATTTAATTTGAAGACGTTTTGCCCATCAATGTAATAAAGTCCCTAGAGAACGAAACGTTTTTTATGTCTCATTTACACACTGCTTTGTCGACGTTAACTTGTTCTTTCAAGGTTTTATGATTATTAAATCTCCTTTATGTATACCAACAGAGGCATTTTGAATACCTTCATATAATCATCACTGACATTACTTCCCTGGGTTTGAAAGTACTTATTTAGAAATACAGAGATACAGTATAGTGATGTATTTTATATCCGCATCCGCATCCGTGGAACATCCACACGATTTCTTAAATTCGCATCCGCATCCGCATCCGCATCCGTGGAACATCCGCATCCGCGGAACATCCACACAATTTCTTAAATTCGCATCCGCATCCGCATCCACAAAATACATAACACATCCTCATACACAACCGCATCCGCGGATATCTAAATTTTCACATCGGATACGTATGTCAAGATATATTTATGAAAATAAGATACCAGATATATTAAGCAAATTTCCTAAATTTGCTTGTAACAAGTGAATTGTAGTTATAAATCCATATGTACATCTGTTAACCCATTTGGGGCCTAGTTCCTAGGCCTATTATGTATCCATATGCTCTTGCACTACCATCCACAGGATGGATATGGGTGCACAATAAATTGGTTGTTCCGGTTTCAAAATCTAATCCAAATCATTATTTATCCGTCATTTTCCTAGCTTTCCTGACATTTGCTTGCGTGCTTTAAATTATAAATCAACTGGCATTATTACTTCCAGGTCCTTCACATGTTTTTTTTTTTCCTTCTATTTGGTTCTCTTGCATTTTGTATACAGTGTCCTTCTGAGGTCATTTTTTGCACATCTAAGCAGTTAGAATTCATCACCAATGAACGTCATGTTATCCACTGACCACTGGAAACCTTTGCTTATGTTTTCCTGTAACCTGTACCACGTCTTCTGGCCAAATGGTTTTCGTGCGAATTTTGGCATCATTCGCAAACGATACGAAACTGTGGTAAACGTTTGTATCTAAGTTTGATATGAAGTTATGAAACAGTAAAGGCACCAGGACCGTGCCTTTGGGCACCTCGGTTATTTACCTTGCTAATGTTAGTTCTTGTTTTAACACTACTCTCTCTCTCTCTCATTTATTAACTTGCAGGTTAAAAAAATGACAGGTTGATATATGAGACACTTGTGCAATATTTGTATATCTTCATTCTAGAAACGTTTAGTCAGCCAGTGGCTTCTTCAGTCCAATACAGAGAAAGGTGGAAGATGAGAGGGAGTTTGAGGTAATCTGTCCCTCAGCCTGCAGTCGATTTGTTCAGTCCATCAATCTCTCATTTATCAACATTACTCTCTTCTATTTGTCGGAAAGTAGAATACAGTCCCTTCAAAAGTAAGTTATCAAGCTCCAGGTCAGTGGATAACGTGCTGGCGTGGAGTTTTGCGCCTCACTCGCCACGAGTTCTATCCTTACCCGTGGTATGGGTTCGTTATCCTACTTTCACTTTTATTGCTATCGTCATCATTTTGTGTGATAACTCCACCATCACTTTTATCACAAGACTTTGTGAAATCCAAGTATACTTTGATTTTCTTTCAACAACTCTGTAAGTCTGTCATAATGGTGTAGTAGCAGTGACAAGCATGATCTTCCCATGATCTTAAATTTATGTTTTCAAGGGTGATGGACTGATTACACCGTCTTCACATCTCTACTGCTTCTGCTGCCTCCTCTATACTCAACTGAAGAAGCCTACCGTGTGTAGGTGAAACGTTTCGGAATAAAGATACTTGAGTGTTGCACATGTGTCTTACTTATCAGCTACTCCACAAAGTTTTCAATCCGGCGTCTCATCACTCGGAAGATTTTTACACATGTGTGATGTCAGTTTTACTGGTCTGTAATTTTTATTCAGTGATGTACTTCCTCTTGTGTACAAAGGACCTACGTCAGCACTCCTCGAGCGCTAGAGATTTCATCTAACTCTAAGTTCTTTTTACAAAGTATCTGGAGAGATCTGGAGTTTATCTGGAGAGAGTTCCAGGGGTCAACGCCCCGCGGCCCGGTCTGTGACCAGGCCTCCTTAGGTCAGTGTCCCAGGATGCGACCTACACCAGTCGACTAACACCCAGGTACCCATTTTACTGATGGGGAACATAGACAACAGGTGGAAAGAAACACGTCCAATGTTTCTACTCTGGCTGGGAATCGAACCCAGGCCCTCACCGTGTGAAGCGAGAGCGTTAACCACCAGGCCACCAGAGCCCCTGACCGGTCTTGCACTTTTTTGTCAATAAGGAATTCAGGAACTAAGAAATGGTTATGACTAACCATACCTAACCTATAAGGAATTCAGGTGCTGCACGAGTGCTCAGGTTATAAAAACTGAGTACTAATTCTACGGGATTAGTACTCAGTTTTATAACCTGTATGACTCTCAGAAGTACTGGAACAAAAACTCTACATTCTTCACTCTGCTATCGACTCGTACTCGTCTTTAATAATTTCGCTCACGTCCTGTTCATCGTCAGTGTGTGTGAACCTCCCGTTATTAAGTATCCAATTCTACAGATAGTTCTTAACTTGGAATTTGAATATGTATATCTGGTGTTTGTTGCAGGATCCTGGAAGTTTTATATTCCCTTCGTGCTTCTCCTGACTGGTACCACAACTGTGTTGCATCTCTCGCATCCCTCGGCAAACATTATGTCTGACTTCATCGTCACGTATTTACGCTTTAAGCAGTTCAATATCTTTCTTATTATAATTATGGGGGAGCGCTAAACCAGTAGGGGCAGTTCAATAACCACTGTTTATTCTTTCATGCTCTTTCCACATCTGACCTTTCAGGCTTTCTCAGTGGTATATATTTTACACAAACATTGTATGCTTCTGTGTTCAACTTTTCCAGGGACTCGTGAGGGTTTAGTGTGCTAAATGACTGTTTCCCAGAGAATATCTGATCGTTATTTGTATATTCTGTCCCGGTCGATTCTGACTGTTCAAGCTGAATTTACTCTTTCTGTCGTTGTCCAGACTTGTGTTTATACTTGTGTGATGTGATCACAGTGTTTGTGAGTGTTATGTCTCATTAGTTCCTCACTGTTGTGTTGTGAGTGTTATGTCTCATTAGTTCCTCACTGTTGTGTTGTGAGTGTTATGTCTCATTAGTTCCTCACTGTTGTGTTGTGAGTGTTATGTCTCGTTAGTTCCTCACTGTTGTGTTGTGACTGTTATGTCTCGTTAGTTCCTCACAGTTGTATTGTGAGTGTTATGTCTCATTAGTTCATCACTGTTGTGTTGTGACTGTTATGTCTCATTAGTTCCTCACAGTTGTATTGTGAGTGTTATGTCTCATTAGTTCATCACTGTTGTGTTGTGACTGTTATGTCTCATTAGTTCCTCACTGTTGTGTTGTGACTGTTATGTCTCATTATTTCCTCACTGTTGTGTTGTGACTGTTATGTCTCATTAGTTCCTCACAGTTGTATTGTGAGTGTTATGTCTCATTAGTTCATCACTGTTGTATTGTGAGTGTTATGTCTCATTAGTTCCTCACTGTTGTGTTGTGACGGTTATGTCTCATTAGTTCCTCACAGTTGTATTGTGAGTGTTATGTCTCATTAGTTCATCACTGTTGTATTGTGAGTGTTATGTCTCATTAGTTCCTCACTGTTGTGTTGTGACTTATGTCTCATTAGTTCCTCACTGTTGTGTTGTGACTGTTATGTCTCATTAGTTCCTCACTGTTGTGTTGTGAGTGTTATGTCTCATTAGTTCCTCACTGTTGTATTGTGACTGTTATGTCTCATTAGTTCCTCACTGTTGTGTTGTGAGTGTTATGTCTCATTAGTTCCTCACTGTTGTGTTGTGACTGTTATGTCTCATTAGTTCCTCACTGTTGTATTGTGAGTGTTATGTCTCATTAGTTCCTCACTGTTGTATTGTGACTGTTATGTCTCATTAGTTCCTCACTGTTGTATTGTGAGTGTTATGTCTCATTAGTTCCTCACTGTTGTATTGTGAGTGTTATGTCTCATTAGTTCCTCACTGTTGTACTGTGACTGTTATGTCTCATTAGTTCCTCACTGTTGTATTGTGAGTGTTATGTCTCATTAGTACCTCACTGTTGTATTGTGACTTATGTCTCATTAGTTCATCACTGTTATGTCTCATTAGTTCCTCACTGTTGTATTGTGACTGTTATGTCTCATTAGTTCCTCACTGTTGTGTTGTGACTGTTATGTCTCATTAGTTCCTCACTGTTGTATTGTGAGTGTTATGTCTCATTAGTTCCTCACTGTTGTATTGTGAGTGTTATGTCTCATTAGTTCCTCACTGTTGTATTGTGACTGTTATGTCTCATTAGTTCCTCACTGTTGTGTTGTGACTGTTATGTCTCATTAGTTCCTCACTGTTGTATTGTGAGTGTTATGTCTCATTAGTTCCTCACTGTTGTATTGTGACTTATGTCTCATTAGTTCCTCACTGTTGTACTGTGACTGTTATGTCTCATTAGTTCCTCACTGTTGTATTGTGAGTGTTATGTCTCATTAGTTCCTCACTGTTGTATTGTGAGTGTTATGTCTCATTAGTTCCTCACTGTTGTACTGTGAATGTTATGTCTCATTAGTTCCTCACTGTTGTACTGTGAGTGTTATGTCTCATTAGTTCCTCACTGTTGTATTGTGAGTGTTGTCTCATTAGTTCCTCACTGTTGTATTGTGAGTGTTATGTCTCATTAGTTCCTCGCTGTTGTATTGTGAGTGTTATGTCTCATTAGTTCCTCACTGTTGTACTGTGACTGTTATGTCTCATTAGTTCCTCACTGTTGTATTGTGAGTGTTATGTCTCATTAGTTCCTCGCTGTTGTATTGTGAGTGTTATGTCTCATTAGTTCCTCACTGTTGTACTGTGACTGTTATGTCTCATTAGTTCCTCACTGTTGTACTGTGACTTATGTCTCATTAGTTCCTCACTGTTGTACTGTGACTGTTATGTCTCATTAGTTCCTCACTGTTGTATTGTGAGTGTTATGTCTCATTAGTTCCTCACTGTTGTACTGTGAATGTTATGTCTCATTAGTTCCTCACTGTTGTACTGTGAGTGTTATGTCTCATTAGTTCCTCACTGTTGTATTGTGAGTGTTATGTCTCATTAGTTCCTCACTGTTGTATTGTGAGTGTTATGTCTCATTAGTTCCTCACTGTTGTATTGTGAGTGTTATGTCTCATTAGTTCCTCACTGTTGTACTGTGACTGTTATGTCTCATTAGTTCCTCACTGTTGTATTGTGAGTGTTATGTCTCATTAGTACCTCACTGTTGTATTGTGACTTATGTCTCATTAGTTCCTCACTGTTATGTCTCATTAGTTCCTCACTGTTGTATTGTGACTGTTATGTCTCATTAGTTCCTCACTGTTGTGTTGTGACTGTTATGTCTCATTAGTTCCTCACTGTTGTATTGTGAGTGTTATGTCTCATTAGTTCCTCACTGTTGTATTGTGAGTGTTATGTCTCATTAGTTCCTCACCGTTGTATTGTGACTGTTATGTCTCATTAGTTCCTCACTGTTGTGTTGTGACTGTTATGTCTCATTAGTTCCTCACTGTTGTATTGTGAGTGTTATGTCTCATTAGTTCCTCACTGTTGTATTGTGACTTATGTCTCATTAGTTCCTCACTGTTGTACTGTGACTGTTATGTCTCATTAGTTCCTCACTGTTGTATTGTGAGTGTTATGTCTCATTCGTTCCTCACTGTTGTATTGTGACTTATGTCTCATTAGTTCCTCACTGTTATGTCTCATTAGTTCCTCACTGTTGTATTGTGAGTGTTATGTCTCATTAGTTCCTCACTGTTGTACTGTGAATGTTATGTCTCATTAGTTCCTCACTGTTGTACTGTGAGTGTTATGTCTCATTAGTTCCTCACTGTTGTATTGTGAGTGTTATGTCTCATTAGTTCCTCACTGTTGTATTGTGAGTGTTATGTCTCATTAGTTCCTCGCTGTTGTATTGTGAGTGTTATGTCTCATTAGTTCCTCACTGTTGTACTGTGACTGTTATGTCTCATTACTTCCTCACTGTTGTATTGTGAGTGTTATGTCTCATTAGTTCCTCGCTGTTGTATTGTGAGTGTTATGTCTCATTAGTTCCTCACTGTTGTACTGTGACTGTTACGTCTCATTAGTTCCTCACTGTTGTACTGTGACTTATGTCTCATTAGTTCCTCACTGTTGTACTGTGACTGTTATGTCTCATTAGTTCCTCACTGTTGTATTGTGAGTGTTATGTCTCATTAGTTCCTCACTGTTGTATTGTGAGTGTTATGTCTCATTAGTTCCTCACTGTTGTATTGTGAGTGTTATGTCTCATTAGTTCCTCACTGGTGCATTGTGAGTGTTATGTCTCATTAGTTCCTCACTGTTGTATTGTGAGTGTTGTCTCATTAGTTCCTCACTGTTGTATTGTGAGTGTTATGTCTCATTAGTTCCTCACTGTTGTACTGTGACTGTTATGTCTCATTAGTTCCTCACTGTTGTGTTGTGACTGTTATGTCTCATTAGTTCCTCACTGTTGTATTGTGAGTGTTATGTCTCATTAGTTCCTCGCTGTTGTATTGTGAGTGTTATGTCTCATTAGTTCCTCGCTGTTGTATTGTGAGTGTTATGTCTCATTAGTTCCTCGCTGTTGTATTGTGAGTGTTATTTCTCATTAGTTCCTCACTGTTGTATTGTGAGTGTTATGTCTCATTAGTTCCTCGCTGTTGTATTGTGACTGTTATGTCTCATTAGTTCCTCACTGTTGTACTGTGACTGTTATGTCTCATTAGTTCCTCACTATTGTACTGTGACTGTTATGTCTCATTAGTTCCTCACTGTTGTACTGTGAATATGTCTCATTAGTTCCTCACTGTTGTATTGTGAGTGTTATGTCTCATTAGTTCCTCACTGTTGTACTGTGACTGTTATGTCTCATTAGTTCCTCACTGTTGTATTGTGAGTGTTATGTCTCATTAGTTCCTCACTGTTGTATTGTGAGTGTTATGTCTCATTAGTTCCTCACTGTTATGTCTCATTAGTTCCTCACTGTTGTATTGTGAGTGTTATGTCTCATTAGTTCCTCACTGTTGTACTGTGAATGTTATGTCTCATTAGTTCCTCACTGTTGTACTGTGAGTGTTATGTCTCATTAGTTCCTCACTGTTGTATTGTGAGTGTTATGTCTCATTAGTTCCTCACTGTTGTATTGTGAGTGTTATGTCTCATTAGTTCCTCGCTGTTGTATTGTGAGTGTTATGTCTCATTAGTTCCTCACTGTTGTACTGTGACTGTTATGTCTCATTAGTTCCTCACTGTTGTATTGTGAGTGTTATGTCTCATTAGTTCCTCGCTATTGTATTGTGAGTGTTATGTCTCATTAGTTCCTCACTGTTGTACTGTGACTGTTATGTCTCATTAGTTCCTCACTGTTGTACTGTGACTTATGTCTCATTAGTTCCTCACTGTTGTACTGTGACTGTTATGTCTCATTAGTTCCTCACTGTTGTATTGTGAGTGTTATGTCTCATTAGTTCCTCACTGTTGTACTGTGAATGTTATGTCTCATTAGTTCCTCACTGTTGTACTGTGAGTGTTATGTCTCATTAGTTCCTCACTGTTGTATTGTGAGTGTTATGTCTCATTAGTTCCTCACTGTTGTATTGTGAGTGTTATGTCTCATTAGTTCCTCGCTGTTGTATTGTGAGTGTTATGTCTCATTAGTTCCTCACTGTTGTACTGTGACTGTTATGTCTCATTAGTTCCTCACTGTTGTATTGTGAGTGTTATGTCTCATTAGTTCCTCGCTGTTGTATTGTGAGTGTTATGTCTCATTAGTTCCTCACTGTTGTACTGTGACTGTTATGTCTCATTAGTTCCTCACTGTTGTACTGTGACTTATGTCTCATTAGTTCCTCACTGTTGTACTGTGACTGTTATGTCTCATTAGTTCCTCACTGTTGTATTGTGAGTGTTATGTCTCATTAGTTCCTCACTGTTGTATTGTGAGTGTTATGTCTCATTAGTTCCTCACTGTTGTATTGTGAGTGTTATGTCTCATTAGTTCCTCACTGTTGTATTGTGAGTGTTATGTCTCATTAGTTCCTCACTGTTGTATTGTGAGTGTTGTCTCATTAGTTCCTCACTGTTGTATTGTGAGTGTTATGTCTCATTAGTTCCTCACTGTTGTACTGTGACTGTTATGTCTCATTAGTTCCTCACTGTTGTGTTGTGACTGTTATGTCTCATTAGTTCCTCACTGTTGTATTGTGAGTGTTATGTCTCATTAGTTCCTCGCTGTTGTATTGTGAGTGTTATGTCTCATTAGTTCCTCACTGTTGTATTGTGAGTGTTATGTCTCATTAGTTCCTCGCTGTTGTATTGTGACTGTTATGTCTCATTAGTTCCTCACTGTTGTACTGTGACTGTTATGTCTCATTAGTTCCTCACTGTTGTACTGTGACTGTTATGTCTCATTAGTTCCTCACTGTTGTACTGTGAATATGTCTCATTAGTTCCTCACTGTTGTATTGTGAGTGTTATGTCTCATTAGTTCCTCACTGTTGTACTGTGACTGTTATGTCTCATTAGTTCCTCACTGTTGTATTGTGAGTGTTATGTCTCATTAGTTCCTCACTGTTGTATTGTGAGTGTTATGTCTCATTAGTTCCTCACTGTTATGTCTCATTAGTTCCTCACTGTTATGTCTCATTAGTTCCTCACTGTTATGTCTCATTATTTCCTCACTGTTATGTCTCATTAGTTCCTCACTGTTATGTCTCATTATTTCCTCACTGTTATGTCTCATTAGTTCCTCACTGTTATGTCTCATTAGTTCCTCACTGTTATGTCTTATTTTTTCCTCACTGTTATGTCTCATTAGTTCCTCACTGTTATGTCTCATTATTTCCTCACTGTTATGTCTCATTAGTTCCTCACTGTTATGTCTCATTAGTTCCTCACTGTTATGTCTTATTATTTCCTCACTGTTATGTCTCATTAGTTCCTCACTGTTATGTCTCATTATTTCCTCACTGTTATGTCTCATTAGTTCCTCACTGTTATGTCTCATTAGTTCCTCACTGTTATGTCTCATTAGTTCCTCACTGTTATGTCTCATTAGTTCCTCACTGTTATGTCTCATTAGTTCCTCACTGTTATGTCTCATTAGTTCCTCACTGTTGTACTGTGACTGTTATGTCTCATTAGTTCCTCACTGTTATGTCTCATTAGTTCCTCACTGTTATATGTGACTGTTATGTCTCATTAGTTCCTCACTGTTATATGTGACTGTTATGTCTCATTAGTTCCTCACTGTTATGTCTCATTAGTTCCTCACTGTTATGTCTCATTAGTTCCTCACTGTTATGTCTCATTAGTTCCTCACTGTTATGTCTCATTAGTTCCTCACTGTTATGTCTCATTAGATCCTCACTGTTATATGTGACTGTTATGTCTCATTAGTTCCTCACTGTTATGTCTCATTAGTTCCTCACTGTTGTCTCATTAGTTCCTCACTGTTGTGTTGTGACTGTTATGTCTCATTAGTTCCTCACTGTTATGTCTCATTAGTTCCTCACTGTTGTGTTGTGACTGTTATGTCTCATTAGTTCCTCACTGTTGTATTGTGACTGTTATGTCTCATTAGTTCCTCACTGTTATGTCTCATTAGTTCCTCACTGTTATGTCTCATTATTTCCTCACTGTTATGTCTCATTAGTTCCTCACTGTTATGTTTCATTAGTTCCTCACTGTTATGTCTCATTAGTTCCTCACTGTTATGTCTCATTAGTTCCTCACTGTTGTATTGTGACTGTTATGTCTCAGTTCCTCACTGTTATGTCTCATTAGTTCCTCACTGCTATGTCTCATTAGTTCCTCACTGTTATATGTGACTGTTATGTCTCATTAGTTCCTCACTGTTATGTCTCATTAGTTCCTCACTGTTATGTCTCATTAGTTCCTCACTGTTATGTCTCATTAGTTCCTCACTGTTATGTCTCATTAGTTCCTCACTGTTATGTCTCATTAGTTCCTCACTGTTATGTCTCATTTGTTCCTCACTGCTCGTCAACGATCACATCCAGACCATTGTATTTCTAATGGGGTTTCTGTTATCTGTTGGTTCAAGACAAACTTCTCACAACGCCCCGTTAGTACCTGTTGTGCAGCTGGCTTCCAGAAACTACTTTTAGCATAGTTTACATTTCGACAAATTAGACACATGTGCAACATCTGGGTATACCTTTGTTATACCTTTGAAGAGTTTCGAGAGCTTCTCTACTCTGAGCCCGGCCATGAGCCAGGCTCGTCTGGTGCATGCCTGGTCAACCAGCTTCTTGCTGTTGGAGACCCGCTGCTCCACATATCCATCATAGCCTGGTTGATCTGGCACCAGGAGCTGGTGTTTAGCAGCGCAGTCTGTCCCTCAGGCCCAGGAGCTGGTGTTTAGCAGCGCAGTCTGTCTCTCAGGCCCAGGAGCTGGTGTTTAGTAGAGCAGACTGTCTCTCAAGCCTAGGAGCAGGTGTTTAGTAGAGCAGTCTGTCCCTCAAACCTAGGAGCAGGTGTTTAGTAGAGCAGTCTGTCTCTCAAGCCTAGGAGCAGGTGTATAGTAGAGCAGACTGTCTCTCAAGCCTAGGAGCAGGTGTTTAGTAGAGCAGTCTGTCTCTCAAGCCTAGGAGCAGGTGTTTAGAAGAGCAGTCTGTCCCTCAAGCCTAGGAGCAGGTGTTTAGTAGAGCAGTCTGTCTCTCAAGCCTAGGAGCAGGTGTTTAGTAGAGCAGACTGTCTCTCAAGCCTAGGAGCAGGTGTTTAGAAGAGCAGTCTGTCCCTCAAGCCTAGGAGCAGGTGTTTAGTAGAGCAGTCTGTCCCTCAAGCCTAGGAGCAGGTGTTTAGTAGAGCAATCTGTCCCTCAAGCCTAGGAGCAGGTGTTTAGTAGAGCAGTCTGTCCCTCAAGCCTAGGAGCAGGTGTTTAGTAGCTCAGTCTGTCCCTCAAGCCTAGGAGCAGGTGTTTAGTAGCGCAGTCTATCCCTCAAGCATAGGAGCAGGTGTTTAGTAGCGCAGTCTATCCCTCAAGCCTAGGAGCAGGTGTTTAGTAGAGCAGTCTGTCCCTCAAGCCTAGGAGCAGGTGTTTAGTAGGTCAGTCTGTCCCTCAAGCCTAGGAGCAGGTGTTTAGTAGCGCAGTCTATCCCTCAAGCCTAGGAGCAGGTGTTTAGTAGCGCAGTCTATCCCTTAAGCCTAGGAGCAGGTGTTTAGTAGAGCAGTCTGTCCCTCAAGCCTAGGAGCAGGTGTTTAGTAGAGCAGTCTGTCCCTCAAGCCTAGGAGCAGGTGTTTAGTAGAGCAGTCTGTCCCTCAAGCCTAGGAGCAGGTGTTTAGTAGAGCAGTCTGTATCTCAAGCCTAGGAGCAGGTGTTTAGTAGAGCAGTCTGTCCCTCAAGCCTAGGAGCAGGTGTTTAGTAGAGCAGTCTGTCCCTCAAGCCTAGGAGCAGGTGTTTAGTAGAGCAGTCTGTCCCTCAAGCCTAGGAGCAGGTGTTTAGTAGAGCAGTCTGTCCCTCAAGCCTAGGAGCAGGTGTTTAGTAGAGCAGTCTGTCTCTCAAGCCTAGGAGCAGGTGTTTAGTAGAGCAGTCTGTCCCTCAAACCTAGGAACGGGTGTTTAGTAGAGCAATCTGTCCTTCAAGCCTAGGAGCAGGTGTTTAGTAGCTCAGTTTGTCCCTAAAGTCTAGAGCAGGTGTTTAGTAGAGCAGTCTGTCCCACGAGCTTAGGACCAGGTGTTTAGTAGCTCAGTCTGTCCCTCAAGCCTAGGAGCTGGTGTTTAGTAGAGAAGTCTGTCCCTCAAGCCTAGGAGCAGGTGTTTAGTAGAGCAGTCTGTCCCTCAAGCCTAAGAGCAGGTGTTTAGTAGAGCAGTCTGTCCCTCAAGCCTAAGAGCAGGTGTTTAGTAGAGCAGTCTGTCCCTCAAGCCTAGGAGCAGGTGTTTAGTAGAGAAGTCTGTCCCTCAAGCCTACGAGCAGGTGTTTAGTACAGCAGTATGTCCCTCAAGCCTAGGAGCAGGTGTTTAGTAAAGCAGTCTATCCATCAAGCAGGTGTTTAGTAACTCACTCTGTCCCTCAAGCCTAGGACCAGGTGTTTAGTAGAGCATTCCGTCCATCAAGCCTAGGAGCAGGTGTTTCGAAGCTCAATCTGTAGTTCAACCCTAGGAGCAGGTGTTTAGTAGGGCATTCTGTCCCTTAAGCCTAGGAGCAGATGTTTAGAAGCTGTCTGTTCCTTAAGCCTAGGAGCAGGTGTTTAGTAGCTCAGTCTGTCCCTCAAGCCTAGGAGCAGGTGTTTAGTAGCGCAGTCTGTCCCTCAAGCCTAGGAGCAGGTGTTTAGTAGCTCAGTCTGTCCCTCAAGCCTAGGAGCAGGTGTTTAGTAGCGCAGTCTATCCCTCAAGCCTAGGAGCAGGTGTTTAGTAGCGCAGTCTGTCCCTCAAGCCTAGGAGCAGGTGTTTAGTAGCGCAGTCTGTCCCTCAAGCCTAGGAGCAGGTGTTTAGTAGCTCAGTCTGTCCCTCAAGCCTAGGAGCAGGTGTTTAGTAGCGCAGTCTATCCCTCAAGCCTAGGAGCAGGTGTTTAGTAGCGCAGTCTGTCCCTCAAGCCTAGGAGCAGGTGTTTAGTAGCGCAGTCTGTCCCTCAAGCCTAGGAGCAGGTGTTTAGTAGAGCAGTCTGTCCCTCAAGCCTAGGAGCAGGTGTTTAGTAGAGCAGTCTGCTCCTTAAGCCTAGGAGCAGGTGTTTAGAAGCTGTCTGTCCCTCAAGCCTAGGAGCAGGTGTTTAGTAGCGCAGTCTATCCCTCAAGCCTAGGAGCAGGTGTTTAGTAGCGCAGTCTATCCCTCAAGCCTACGAGCAGGTGTTTAGTAGAGCAGTCTGTCCCTCAAGCCTAGGACCAGGTGTTTAGTAGCTCAGTCTGTCCCTCAATCCTAGGAGCAGGTGTTTAGTAGCGCAGTCTATCCCTCAAGCCTAGGAGCAGGTGTTTAGTAGCGCAGTCTATCCCTCAAGCCTAGGAGCAGGTGTTTAGTAGAGCAGTCTATCCCTCAAGCACAGGAGCAGGTGTTTAGTAGCGCAGTTTGTCCCTCAAGCCTAGGTGCAGGTGTTTAGTAGAGCAGTCTGTTCCTCAAGCCTAGGAGCAGGTGTTTAGTAGAGCAGTCTGCTCCTGAAGTCTAGGAGCAGGTGTTTAGCAGCGCAGTCTGTCCATCAAGCCTAGGAGCAGGTGTTTAGTAGAACAGTCTATCCCTCAAGCCCAGGAGCAGGTGTTTAGTAGCGCAGTCTGTCCCTCAAGCCTAGGAGCAGGTGTTTAGTAGGTTAGTCTGTACCTTAACACTACGAGCAGGTGTTTAGTAGCGCAGTATGTCCCTAAAGCCTAGGAGCAGGTGTTTAGTAGTGAAGTCTGTCCCTCAAGCCTACGAGCAGGTGTTTAGTAGCGCAGTCTGTCCCTCAAGCCTACGAGCAGGTGTTTAGTAGAACAGTCTGTCCCTCAAGCCTACGAGCAGGTGTTTAATAGCGCAGTCTGTCCCTCAAGCCTACGAGCAGGTGTTTAGTAGAACAGTCTGTCTCTCAAGCCTACGAGCAGGTGTTTAATAGCGCAGTCTGTCCCTCAAGCTTACGAGCAAGTGTTTAATAGCGCAGTCTGTCCCTCAAGCCTACGAGCAGGTGTTTAATAGCGCAGTCTGTCCCTCAAGCTTACGAGCAGGTGTTTAATAGCGCAGTGTGTCCCTCAAGCTTACGAGCAAGTGTTTAATAGCGCAGTCTGTCCCTCAAGCCTACGAGCAGGTGTTTAATAGCGCAGTCTGTCCCTCAAGCTTACGAGCAGGTGTTTAATAGCGCAGTCTGTCCCTCAAGCCTACGAGCAGGTGTTTAATAGCGCAATCTGTCCCTCAAGTCTAGGAGCAGGTGTTTAGTAGCGCAGTCTGTCAGTTATGCCAAGGAGCAGGTGTTTATCAGCGCAGTCTGTCCCTCAAGCCTAGGAGCAGGTGTTTAGTAGCGCAGTCTGTCAGTTATGCCAAGGAGCAGGTGTTTATCAGCGCAGTCTGTCCCTCAAGCCTAGGAGCAGGTGTTTAGTAGTGCAGTCTGTCAGTTATGCCTAGGAGCAGGTGTTTAGTAGCGAAGTGTGTCCTTCAAGCCTAGGAGCAGGTGTTTAGTAGCGCAGTCTGTCCTTCAAGCCTAGGAGCAGGTGTTTAGCAGCTTAGTCTGTCAGTCACGCCTAGGAGCAGGTGTTTAGTAGCTCAGTCTGTCCCTCAAGCTTAGGAGCAGGTGTTTAGTAGCTCAGTCTGTCCCTCAAGCTTAGGAGCAGGTGTTTAGTAGCTCAGTCTGTCCCTCAAGCCTAGGAGCAGGTGTTTAGTAGCGCAGTCTGTCCTTCAAGTCTAGGAGCAGGTGTTTAGTAGCGCAGTCTGTCCCTCAAGCTTAGGAGCAGGTGTTTAGTAGCTCAGTCTGTCCCTCAAGCTTAGGAGCAGGTGTTTAGTAGCTCAGTCTGTCCCTCAAGCTTAGGAGCAGGTGTTTAGTAGCTCAATCTGTCCCTCAAGCTTAGGAGCAGGTGTTTAGTAGCGCAGTCTGTCCCTCAAGCCAAGGAGCAGGTGTTTAGTAGCGCAGTGTGTCCCACAAGCCCAGGAGCTGGTGTTTAGTAGCGCAGTCTGTCCCTCAAGCCTAGGATCAGGTGTTCAGTAGAGCAGTCTGTCCCACAAGCCCAGGATCAGGTGTTCAGAAGAGCAGTCTTCAGACTACGGTACTAATCACCTGCTCCTAAGCTAGGGGACTGATAACCTCATCTACCTCTACAGTCTTCTTAACAGTACTGATAAAGCCACTGGATACCGAACCGTCTACAAAGATACCACAGATATTGCACATGTTTCTGATTCATTATCTCGGCGGTACAATATATCACTGATATTCATTTTACATTTCATATCCGGAGAGTCCAAATCCCTGAGGATATTACTGTATTTTCAATTTATTCAAGGTATTTCTCGTTATTATCTGACCCATAACTTCCTCCAGCGTCACTTACGGTGGTTAAAATCTAAGGATAATATCCAAGGTTAATATCCAAGGTTAATATCCAAGGGCAACATCCAAGGTTAATATCAAAGGATAATATCCAAGGTTAATATCCAAGGATAATTACTAGATTCTTGTCTTCCATTTAAATATTTAACACATATATAACCCTCCCAATTATCATTTGTATGGGTTTCTGTAGGTGTTCCAAGTAGACGTAGGTAGTGAGGGTGGTAGACAGTACCAGAGGTAGGTAGTGAGGGTGGTAGACAGTACCAGAGGTGGGTAGTGAGGGTGGTAGACAGTAGCAGAGGTAGGTAGTGAGGGTGGTAGACAGTAGCAGAGGTAGGTAGTGAGGGTGGTAGACAGTAGCAGAGGTAGGTAGTGAGGGTGGTAGACAGTACCAGAGGTAGGTAGTGAGGGTGGTAGACAGTACCAGAGGTAGGTAGTGAGGGTGGTAGACAGTACCAGAGGTAGGTAGTGAGGGTGGTAGACAGTAGCAGAGGTAGGTAGTGAGGGTGGTAGACAGTAGCAGAGGTAGGTAGTGAGGGTGGTAGACAGTACCAGAGGTAGGTAGTGAGGGTGGTAGACAGTACCAGAGGTAGATAGTGAGGGTGGTAGACAGTAGCAGAGGTAGGTAGTGAGGGTGGTAGACAGAGGTAGGTAGTGAGTAGACCAGAGGTAGGTAGCAAGGGAGGTAGACAGTAGCAGAGGTAGGTAGTGAGGGTGGTAGACAGTAGCAGAGGTAGGTAGTGAGGGTGGTAGACAGTACCAGAGGTAGGTAGTGAGGGTGGTAGACAGTACCAGAGGTAGGTAGTGAGGGTGGTAGACAGTAGCAGAGGTAGGTAGTGAGGGTGGTAGACAGTAGCAGAGGTAGGTAGTGAGGGTGGTAGACAGTAGCAGAGGTAGGTAGTGAGGGTGGTAGACAGTAGCAGAGGTAGGTAGTGAGGGTGGTAGACAGTAGCAGAGGTAGGTAGTGAGGGTGGTAGACAGTACCAGAGGTAGGTAGTGAGGGTGGTAGACAGTACCAGAGGTAGGTAGTGAGGGTGGTAGACAGTAGCAGAGGTAGGTAGTGAGGGTGGTAGACAGTAGCAGAGGTAGGTAGTGAGGGTGGTAGACAGTAGCAGAGGTAGGTAGTGAGGGTGGTAGACAGTACCAGAGGTAGGTAGTGAGGGTGGTAGACAGTAGCAGAGGTAGGTAGTGAGGGTGGTAGACAGTACCAGAGGTAGGTAGTGAGGGTGGTAGACAGTACCAGAGGTAGGTAGTGAGGGTGGTAGACAGTAGCAGAGGTAGGTAGTGAGGGTGGTAGACAGTACCAGAGGTAGGTAGTGAGGGTGGTAGACAGTACCAGAGGTAGGTAGTGAGGGTGGTAGACAGTACCAGAGGTAGGTAGTGAGGGTGGTAGACAGTACCAGAGGTAGGTAGTGAGGGTGGTAGACAGTACCAGAGGTAGGTAGTGAGGGTGGTAGACAGTACCAGAGGTAGGTAGTGAGGGTGGTAGACAGTACCAGAGGTAGGTAGTGAGGGTGGTAGACAGTAGCAGAGGTAGGTAGTGAGGGTGGTAGACAGTAGCAGAGGTAGGTAGTGAGGGTGGTAGACAGTACCAGAGGTAGGTAGTGAGGGTGGTAGACAGTAGCAGAGGTAGGTAGTGAGGGTGGTAGACAGTAGCAGAGGTAGGTAGTGAGGGTGGTAGACAGTAGCAGAGGTAGGTAGTGAGGGTGGTAGACAGTACCAGAGGTAGGTAGTGAGGGTGGTAGACAGTAGCAGAGGTAGGTAGTGAGGGTGGTAGACAGTAGCAGAGGTAGGTAGTGAGGGTGGTAGACAGTAGCAGAGGTAGGTAGTGAGGGTGGTAGACAGTACCAGAGGTAGGTAGTGAGGGTGGTAGACAGTACCAGAGGTAGGTAGTGAGGGTGGTAGACAGTAGCAGAGGTAGGTAGTGAGGGTGGTAGACAGTACCAGAGGTAGGTAGTGAGGGTGGTAGACAGTACCAGAGGTAGGTAGTGAGGGTGGTAGACAGTAGCAGAGACAGTAGCAGAGGTAGGTAGTGAGGGTGGTAGACAGTAGCAGAGGTAGGTAGTGAGGGTGGTAGACAGTACCAGAGGTAGGTAGTGAGGGTGGTAGACAGTACCAGAGGTAGGTAGTGAGGGTGGTAGACAGTACCAGAGGTAGGTAGTGAGGGTGGTAGACAGTACCAGAGGTAGGTAGTGAGGGTGGTAGACAGTAGCAGAGGTAGGTAGTGAGGGTGGTAGACAGTACCAGAGGTGGGTAGTGAGGGTGGTAGACAGTAGCAGAGGTAGGTAGTGAGGGTGGTAGACAGTAGCAGAGGTAGGTAGTGAGGGTGGTAGACAGTAGCAGAGGTAGGTAGTGAGGGTGGTAGACAGTACCAGAGGTAGGTAGTGAGGGTGGTAGACAGTAGCAGAGGTAGGTAGTGAGGGTGGTAGACAGTACCAGAGGTAGGTAGTGAGGGTGGTAGACAGTAGCAGAGGTAGGTAGTGAGGGTGGTAGACAGTACCAGAGGTAGGTAGTGAGGGTGGTAGACAGTAGCAGAGGTAGGTAGTGAGGGTGGTAGACAGTACCAGAGGTAGGTAGTGAGGGTGGTAGACAGTAGCAGAGGTAGGTAGTGAGGGTGGTAGACAGTACCAGAGGTAGGTAGTGAGGGTGGTAGACAGTAGCAGAGGTAGGGTAGTGAGGGTGGTGGTAGACAGTACAGTAGCAGAGGAAGGTAGTGAGGGTGGTAGACAGTAGCAGAGGTAGGTGGTGAGGGTGGTAGACAGTAGCAGAGGTAGGTAGTGAGGGTGGTAGAGAGTAGCAAAGGTAGGTAGTGAGGGTGGTAGACAGGAGCAGAGGTAGGTAGTGAGGGTGGTACACAGCAGCAGATGTAGGTAGTGAGGGTGGTAGACAGGAGCAGAGGTAGGTAGTGAGGGTGGTAGACAGTAGCAGAGGTAGGTAGTGAGGGTGGTAGACAGTACCAGAGGTGGGTAGTGAGGGTGGTAGACAGTAGCAGAGGTAGGTAGTGAGGGTGGTAGACAGTAGCAGAGGTAGGTAGTGAGGGTGGTAGACAGTAGCAGAGGTAGGTAGTGAGGGTGGTAGACAGTAGCAGAGGTGGGTAGTGAGGGTGGTAGACAGTAGCAGAGGTAGGTAGTGAGGGTGGTAGACAGCAGCAGAGGTAGGTAGTGAGGGTGGTAGACAGTAGCAGAGGTAGGTAGTGAGGGTGGTAGACAGTACCAGAGGTAGGTAGTGAGGGTGGTAGACAGTAGCAGAGGTAGGTAGTGAGGGTGGTAGACAGTAGCAGAGGTAGGTAGTGAGGGTGGTAGAGGTAGCAGAGGTAGGTAGTGAGGGTGGTAGACAGTAGCAGAGGTAGGTAGTGAGGGTGGTAGACAGTAGCAGAGGTAGGTAGTGAGGGTGGTAGACAGTAGCAGAGGTAGGTAGTGAGGGTGGTAGACAGTAGCAGAGGTAGGTCGTGAGGGTGGTAGACAGTAGCAGAGGTAGGTAGTGAGGGTGGTAGACAGTAGCAGAGGTAGGTAGTGAGGGTGGTAGACAGTAGCAGAGGTAGGTAGTGAGGGTGGTAGACAGTAGCAGAGGTAGGTAGTGAGGGTGGTAGACAGTAGCAGAGGTAGGTAGTGAGGGTGGTAGACAGTAGCAGAGGTAGGTAGTGAGGGTGGTAGACAGTAGCAGAGGTAGGTAGTGAGGGTGGTAGACAGTACCAGAGGTAGGTAGTGAGGGTGGTAGACAGTAGCAGAGGTAGGTAGTGAGGGTGGTAGACAGTACCAGAGGTAGGTAGTGAGGGTGGTAGACAGTAGCAGAGGTAGGTAGTGAGGGTGGTAGACAGTAGCAGAGGTAGGTAGTGAGGGTGGTAGACAGTAGCAGAGGTAGGTAGTGAGGGTGGTAGACAGTACCAGAGGTAGGTAGTGAGGGTGGTAGACAGTAGCAGAGGTAGGTAGTGAGGGTGGTAGACAGTAGCAGAGGTAGGTAGTGAGGGTGGTAGACAGTAGCAGAGGTAGGTAGTGAGGGTGGTAGACAGTAGCAGAGGTAGGTAGTGAGGGTGGTAGACAGTAGCAGAGGTAGGTAGTGAGGGTGGTAGACAGTAGCAGAGGTAGGTAGTGAGGGTGGTAGACAGTAGCAGAGGTAGGTAGTGAGGGTGGTAGACAGTAGCAGAGGTAGGTAGTGAGGGTGGTAGACAGTACCAGAGGTAGGTAGTGAGGGTGGTAGACAGTACCAGAGGTAGGTAGTGAGGGTGGTAGACAGTAGCAGAGGTAGGTAGTGAGGGTGGTAGACAGTAGCAGAGGTAGGTAGTGAGGGTGGTAGACAGTAGCAGAGGTAGGTAGTGAGGGTGGTAGACAGTAGCAGAGGTAGGTAGTGAGGGTGGTAGACAGTAGCAGAGGTAGGTAGTGAGGGTGGTAGACAGTACCAGAGGTAGGTAGTGAGGGTGGTAGACAGTAGCAGAGGTAGGTAGTGAGGGTGGTAGACAGTAGCAGAGGTAGGTAGTGAGGGTGGTAGACAGTAGCAGAGGTAGGTAGTGAGGGTGGTAGACAGTAGCAGAGGTAGGTAGTGAGGGTGGTAGACAGTACCAGAGGTAGGTAGTGAGGGTGGTAGACAGTAGCAGAGGTAGGTAGTGAGGGTGGTAGACAGTAGCAGAGGTAGGTAGTGAGGGTGGTAGACAGTAGCAGAGGTAGGTAGTGAGGGTGGTAGACAGTAGCAGAGGTAGGTAGTGAGGGTGGTAGACAGTAGCAGAGGTAGGTAGTGAGGGTGGTAGACAGTAGCAGAGGTAGGTAGTGAGGGTGGTAGACAGTACCAGAGGTAGGTAGTGAGGGTGGTAGACAGTACCAGAGGTAGGTAGTGAGGGTGGTAGACAGTAGCAGAGGTAGGTAGTGAGGGTGGTAGACAGTAGCAGAGGTAGGTAGTGAGGGTGGTAGACAGTACCAGAGGTAGGTAGTGAGGGTGGTAGACAGTAGCAGAGGTAGGTAGTGAGGGTGGTAGACAGTACCAGAGGTAGGTAGTGAGGGTGGTAGACAGTACCAGAGGTAGGTAGTGAGGGTGGTAGACAGTAGCAGAGGTAGGTAGTGAGGGTGGTAGACAGTACCAGAGGTAGGTAGTGAGGGTGGTAGACAGTAGCAGAGGTAGGTAGTGAGGGTGGTAGACAGTAGCAGAGGTAGGTAGTGAGGGTGGTAGACAGTAGCAGAGGTAGGTAGTGAGGGTGGTAGACAGTACCAGAGGTAGGTAGTGAGGGTGGTAGACAGTAGCAGAGGTAGGTAGTGAGGGTGGTAGACAGTAGCAGAGGTAGGTAGTGAGGGTGGTAGACAGTACCAGAGGTAGGTAGTGAGGGTGGTAGACAGTAGCAGAGGTAGGTAGTGAGGGTGGTAGACAGTAGCAGAGGTAGGTAGTGAGGGTGGTAGACAGTAGCAGAGGTAGGTAGTGAGGGTGGTAGACAGTAGCAGAGGTAGGTAGTGAGGGTGGTAGACAGTAGCAGAGGTAGGTAGTGAGGGTGGTAGACAGTAGCAGAGGTAGGTAGTGAGGGTGGTAGACAGTACCAGAGGTAGGTAGTGAGGGTGGTAGACAGTAGCAGAGGTAGGTAGTGAGGGTGGTAGACAGTAGCAGAGGTAGGTAGTGAGGGTGGTAGACAGTAGCAGAGGTAGGTAGTGAGGGTGGTAGACAGTAGCAGAGGTAGGTAGTGAGGGTGGTAGACAGTAGCAGAGGTAGGTAGTGAGGGTGGTAGACAGTAGCAGAGGTAGGTAGTGAGGGTGGTAGACAGTAGCAGAGGTAGGTAGTGAGGGTGGTAGACAGTAGCAGAGGTAGGTAGTGAGGGTGGTAGACAGTAGCAGAGGTAGGTAGTGAGGGTGGTAGACAGTAGCAGAGGTAGGTAGTGAGGGTGGTAGACAGTACCAGAGGTAGGTAGTGAGGGTGGTAGACAGTAGCAGAGGTAGGTAGTGAGGGTGGTAGACAGTAGCAGAGGTAGGTAGTGAGGGTGGTAGACAGTAGCAGAGGTAGGTAGTGAGGGTGGTAGACAGTAGCAGAGGTAGGTAGTGAGGGTGGTAGACAGTAGCAGAGGTAGGTAGTGAGGGTGGTAGACAGTAGCAGAGGTAGGTAGTGAGGGTGGTAGACAGTAGCAGAGGTAGGTAGTGAGGGTGGTAGACAGTACCAGAGGTAGGTAGTGAGGGTGGTAGACAGTAGCAGAGGTAGGTAGTGAGGGTGGTAGACAGTAGCAGAGGTAGGTAGTGAGGGTGGTAGACAGTACCAGAGGTAGGTAGTGAGGGTGGTAGACAGTAGCAGAGGTAGGTAGTGAGGGTGGTAGACAGTAGCAGAGGTAGGTAGTGAGGGTGGTAGACATTAGCAGAGGTAGGTAGTGAGGGTGGTAAACAGTAGCGGAGGTAGGTAGTGTGGGTGGTAGACAGTAGCAGAGGTAGGTAGTGAGGGTGGTAGACAGTACCAGAGATGGGTAGTGAGGGTGGTAGACAGTAGCAGAGGTAGGTAGTGAGGGTGGTAGACAGTAGCAGAGGTAGGTAGTGAGGGTGGTAGACAGTAGCAGAGGTAGGTAGTGAGGGTGGTAGACAGTAGCAGAGGTAGGTAGTGAGGGTGGTAGACAGTAGCAGAGGTAGGTAGTGAGGGTGGTAGACAGTAGCAGAGGTAGGTAGTGAGGGTGGTAGACAGTACCAGAGGTAGGTAGTGAGGGTGGTAGACAGTAGCAGAGGTAGGTAGTGAGGGTGGTAGACAGTAGCAGTAGGTGAGGGGTAGACAGTGAGGGTGGTAGACAGTAGCAGAGGTAGGTAGTGAGGGTGGTAGACAGCAGCAGAGGTGGGTAGTGAGGGTGGTAGACAGTAGCAGAGGTAGGTAGTGAGGGTGGTAGACAGTACCAGAGGTAGGTAGTGAGGGTGGTAGACAGTACCAGAGGTGGGTAGTGAGGGTGGTAGACAGTAGCAGAGGTAGGTAGTGAGGGTGGTAGACAGTAGCAGAGGTAGGTAGTGAGGGTGGTAGACAGTAGCAGAGGTGGGTAGTGAGGGTGGTAGACAGTAGCAGAGGTAGGTAGTGAGGGTGGTAGACAGTACCAGAGGTGGTGAGGGTGGTAGACAGTACCAGGGTGGTAGACAGTAGCAGAGGTGGGTAGTGAGGGTGGTAGACAGTAGCAGAGGTAGGTAGTGAGGGTGGTAGACAGTAGCAGAGGTGGGTAGTGAGGGTGGTAGACAGTAGCAGAGGTAGGTAGTGAGGGTGGTAGACAGTAGCAGAGGTAGGTAGTGAGGGTGGTAGACAGTAGCAGAGGTAGGTAGTGAGGGTGGTAGACAGTAGCAGAGGTAGGTAGTGAGGGTGGTAGACAGTAGCAGAGGTAGGTAGTGAGGGTGGTAGACAGTAGCAGAGGTAGGTAGTGAGGGTGGTAGACAGTAGCAGAGGTAGGTAGTGAGGGTGGTAGACAGTACCAGAGGTAGGTAGTGAGGGTGGTAGACAGTAGCAGAGGTAGGTAGTGAGGGTGGTAGACAGTAGCAGAGGTAGGTAGTGAGGGTGGTAGACAGTAGCAGAGGTAGGTAGTGAGGGTGGTAGACAGTAGCAGAGGTAGGTAGTGAGGGTGGTAGACAGTAGCAGAGGTAGGTAGTGAGGGTGGTAGACAGTAGCAGAGGTAGGTAGTGAGGGTGGTAGACAGTAGCAGAGGTAGGTAGTGAGGGTGGTAGACAGTAGCAGAGGTAGGTAGTGAGGGTGGTAGACAGTAGCAGAGGTAGGTAGTGAGGGTGGTAGACAGTAGCAGAGGTAGGTAGTGAGGGTGGTAGACAGTAGCAGAGGTAGGTAGTGAGGGTGGTAGACAGTAGCAGAGGTAGGAAGTGAGGGTGGTAGACAGTAGCAGAGGTAGGTAGTGAGGGTGGTAGACAGTAGCAGAGGTAGGTAGTGAGGGTGGTAGACAGTAGCAGAGGTAGGTAGTGAGGGTGGTAGACAGTAGCAGAGGTAGGTAGTGAGGGTGGTAGACAGTAGCAGAGGTAGGTAGTGAGGGTGGTAGACAGTAGCAGAGGTAGGTAGTGAGGGTGGTAGACAGTAGCAGAGGTAGGTAGTGAGGGTGGTAGACAGTAGCAGAGGTAGGTAGTGAGGGTGGTAGACAGTAGCAGAGGTAGGTAGTGAGGGTGGTAGACAGTAGCAGAGGTAGGTAGTGAGGGTGGTAGACAGTACAGTAGCAGAGGTAGGTAGTGAGGGTGGTAGACAGTACCAGAGGTAGGTAGTGAGGGTGGTAGACAGTACCAGAGACAGTAGCAGAGGTAGGTAGTGAGTGTGGTAGACAGTTGCAGAGGTAGGTAGTGAGGGTGGTAGACAGTAGCAGAGGTAGGTAGTGAGGGTGGTAGACAGTAGCAGAGGTAGGTAGTGAGGGTGGTAGACAGTAGCAGAGGTAGGTAGTGAGGGTGGTAGACAGTAGCAGAGGTAGGTATTGAGGGTGGTATACAGTAGCAGATGTAGGTAGTGAGGGTGGTAGACAGCAGCAGAGGTGGGTAGTGAGGGTGGTAGACAGGAGCAGATGTAGGTAGTGAGGGTGGTAGACAGTAGCAGAGGTAGGTAGTGAGGGTGGTAGACAGTAGCAGAGGTAGGTAGTGAGGGTGGTAGACAGTAGCAGAGGTAGGTAGTGAGGGTGGTAGACAGTAGCAGAGGTAGGTAGTGAGGGTGGTAGACAGTAGCAGAGGTAGGTAGTGAGGGTGGTAGACAGTAGCAGAGGTAGGTAGTGAGGGTGGTAGACAGTAGCAGAGGTAGGTAGTGAGGGTGGTAGACAGTACCAGAGGTAGGTAGTGAGGGTGGTAGACAGTACCAGAGGTAGGTAGTGAGGGTGGTAGACAGCAGCAGAGGTGGGCAGTGAGGGTGGTAGACAGCAGCAGAGGTGGGCAGTGAGGGTGGTAGACAGTAGCAGAGGTAGGTAGTGAGGGTGGTAGACAGCAGCAGAGGTGGGCAGTGAGGGTGGTAGACAGTAGCAGAGGTAGGTAGTGAGGGTGGTAGACAGTAGCAGAGGTAGGTAGTGAGGGTGGTAGACAGTACCAGAGGTGGGTAGTGAGGGTGGTAGACAGTAGCAAAGGTAGGTAGCGAGGGTGGTAGACAGTACCAGAGGTAGGTAGTGAGGTGGTGAGGGTGGTAGACAGTAGCAGAGGTAGGTAGTGAGGGTGGTAGACAGTACCAGAGGTAGGTAGTGAGGGTGGTAGACAGTACCAGAGGTAGGTAGTGAGGGTGGTAGACAGTAGCAGAGGTAGGTAGTGAGGGTGGTAGACAGTAGCAGAGGTAGGTAGTGAGGGTGGTAGACAGTAGCAGAGGTAGGTAGTGAGGGTGGTAGACAGTAGCAGAGGTAGGTAGTGAGGGTGGTAGACAGTAGCAGAGGTAGGTAGTGAGGGTGGTAGACAGTAGCAGAGGTAGGTAGTGAGGGTGGTAGACAGTAGCAGAGGTAGGTAGTGAGGGTGGTAGACAGTAGCAGAGGTAGGTAGTGAGGGTGGTAGACAGTAGCAGAGGTAGGTAGTGAGGGTGGTAGACAGTAGCAGAGGTAGGTAGTGAGGGTGGTAGACAGTAGCAGAGGTAGGTAGTGAGGGTGGTAGACAGTAGCAGAGGTAGGTAGTGAGGGTGGTAGACAGTATCAGAGGTGGGTAGTGAGGGTGGTAGACAGTAGCAGAGGTAGGTAGTGAGGGTGGTAGACAGTACCAGAGGTAGGTAGTGAGGGTGGTAGACAGTAGCAGAGGTAGGTAGTGAGGGTGGTAGACAGTAGCAGAGGTAGGTAGTGAGGGTGGTAGACAGTAGCAGAGGTAGGTAGTGAGGGTGGTAGACAGTAGCAGAGGTAGGTAGTGAGGGTGGTAGACAGTAGCAGAGGTAGGTAGTGAGGGTGGTAGACAGCAGCAGAGGTAGGTAGTGAGGGTGGTAGACAGCAGCAGAGGTAGGTAGTGAGGGTGGTAGACAGCAGCAGAGGTGGGTAGTGAGGGTGGTAGACAGTACCAGAGGTAGGTAGTGAGGGTGGTAGACAGTAGCAGAGGTAGGTAGTGAGGGTGGTAGACAGTAGCAGAGGTAGGTAGTGAGGGTGGTAGACAGTAGCAGAGGTAGGTAGTGAGGGTGGTAGACAGTAGCAGAGGTAGGTAGTGAGGGTGGTAGACAGCAGCAGAGGTAGGTAGTGAGGGTGGTAGACAGTACCAGAGGTAGGTAGTGAGGGTGGTAGACAGTAGCAGAGGTAGGTAGTGAGGGTGGTAGACAGTAGCAGAGGTAGGTAGTGAGGGTGGTAGACAGTAGCAGAGGTAGGTAGTGAGGGTGGTAGACAGTAGCAGAGGTAGGTAGTGAGGGTGGTAGACAGTAGCAGAGGTAGGTAGTGAGGGTGGTAGACAGTAGCAGAGGTAGGTAGTGAGGGTGGTAGACAGTAGCAGAGGTAGGTAGTGAGGGTGGTAGACAGTAGCAGAGGTAGGTAGTGAGGGTGGTAGACAGTAGCAGAGGTAGGTAGTGAGGGTGGTAGACAGTAGCAGAGGTAGGTAGTGAGGGTGGTAGACAGTAGCAGAGGTGGGTAGTGAGGGTGGTAGACAGTAGCAGAGGTGGGTAGTGAGGGTGGTAGACAGTAGACAGTACAGCAGAGGTAGGTGGTGAGTGTGGTAGACAGTAGCAGAGGTAGGTAGTGAGGGTGGTAGACAGTAGCAGAGGAATGTAGTGAGGGTGGTAGACAGTAGCAGAGGTAGGTAGTGAGGGTGGTAGACAGTAGCAGAGGTAGGTAGTGAGGGTGGTAGACAGTAGCAGAGGTAGGTAGTGAGGGTGGTAGACAGTAGCAGAGGTAGGTAGTGAGGGTGGTAGACAGCAGCAGAGGTAGGTAGTGAGGGTGGTAGACAGCAGCAGAGGTAGGTAGTGAGGGTGGTAGACAGTAGCAGAGGTAGGTAGTGAGGGTGGTAGACAGTAGCAGAGGTAGGTAGTGAGGGTGGTAGACAGTAGCAGAGGTAGGTAGTGAGGGTGGTAGACAGTAGCAGAGGTAGGTAGTGAGGGTGGTAGACAGTAGCAGAGGTAGGTAGTGAGGGTGGTAGACAGTAGCAGAGGTAGGTAGTGAGGGTGGTAGACAGTAGCAGAGGTGGGTAGTGAGGGTGGTAGACAGTAGCAGAGGTAGGTAGTGAGGGTGGTAGACAGTAGCAGAGGTAGGTGGTGAGGGTGGTAGACAGCAGCAGAGGTAGGTAGTGAGAGTGGTAGAAAGCAGCAGAGGTAGGTGGTGAGGGTGGTAGACAGCAGCAGAGGTAGGTAGTGAGAGTGGTAGACAGTAGCAGAGGTAGAGGTAGACAGCAGCAGAGGTAGTAGAGGGTGGTAGACAGTAGCAGAGGTAGGTAGTGAGGGTGGTAGACAGTAGCAGAGGTAGGTAGTGAGGGTGGTAGACAGTAGCAGAGGTATGTAGTGAGGGTGGTAGACAGTAGCAGAGGTAGGTAGTGAGGGTGGTAGACAGTACCAGAGGTAGGTAGTGAGGGTGGTAGACAGTAGCAGAGGTAGGTAGTGAGGGTGGTAGACAGTAGCAGAGGTAGGTAGTGAGGGTGGTAGACAGTAGCAGAGGTAGGTAGTGAGGGTGGTAGACAGTAGCAGAGGTAGGTAGTGAGGGTGGTAGACAGTAGCAGAGGTAGGTAGTGAGGGTGGTAGACAGTAGCAGAGGTAGGTAGTGAGGGTGGTAGACAGCAGCAGATGTGGGTAGTGAGAGTGGTAGACAGTAGCAGAGGTAGGTAGTGAGGGTGGTAGACAGTAGCAGAGGTAGGTAGTGAGGGTGGTAGACAGTAGCAGAGGTAGGTAGTGAGGGTGGTAGACAGTAGCAGAGGTAGGTAGTGAGGGTGGTAGACAGTAGCAGAGGTAGGTAGTTAGGGTGGTAGACAGTAGCAGAGGTAGGTAGTTAGGGTGGTAGACAGTAGTAGAGGTACGTAGTGAGGGTGGTAGACAGTAGCAGAGGTAGGTGGTGAGGGTGGTAGACAGCAGCAGAGGTAGGTAGTTAGGGTGGTAGACAGTAGGAAAGGTGGGTAGTTAGGGTGGTAGACAGCAACAGAGGTGGGTAGTGAGTGGTAGACAGGAGATGTGTTTAGTGAGGGTGGTAGACAGGAGGAGATGTGGGTAGTGAGGCTGGTAGACAGGAGGAGATGTGTGTAGTGAGGGTGGTAGACAGGTGATGTGGGTAGTGAGGGTGGTAGACAGGAGGAGATGTGGGTAGTGAGGGTGGTAGACAGGAGGAGATGTGGGTAGTGAGGGTGGTAGACAGGAGGAGATGTGTGTAGTGAGGGTGGTAGACAGGAGATGTGGGTAGTGAGGGTGGTAGACAGGAGGAGATGTGGATAGTGAGGGTGGTAGACAGGAGATGTGGGTAGTGAGGGTGGTAGACAGGAGATGTGGGTAGTGAGGGTGGTAGACAGGAGGAGATGTGTGTAGTGAGGGTGGTAGATAGGAGATGTGGGTAGTGAGGGTGGTAGACAGCAACAGATGACTGAAGACGACTGAGGACATTTGTAGTCTATGAAGGTCACCCTGGAGTTTATCAATACCGTCTACTCTTATACTTCTCATTACTTTACATTATTCACAAACAGTGGTAGATCATTCACCTATTTTAATAACAGTAGCAGTCCTAGTACTGATCCTTGCAGAACCCCACTCGTTACTCTTTCCCAGTCTGACGTCTGTTGCTCCCTGACTCACTGAAGCTCTGTCTTCCCACCCAGCGTGTTCCTTTAATTTCTAAACTAATCTCTGGTGTAGTACCGAATCAAATACTTTCCTCTAGTCGAAGAAGATGCAATCCTCCCAGTCCTGTCTGTCTTGTTTTATCTAAGTAACTTTATCATACAACTCCAGCAAATTTGTAAGACAGGATCTTGCATCCCTAAATCAGAGCAGTGTTTCTGTATTAAAAAAAAGTGTTCAGCTGCTCCAATATCCATACTAGCGAACAAGTGGCGTTTTGAACATTAAAATGGTATAAAATACCGACAGGTTGTTAGGTAAGACACATATGCAACAGTTAGGTTGCATATGTGTCTTACCTAACAACCTGTCGGTATTTTATACCATTTTAATGTTCAATCTGTCAGACACTGCAACACAAGGGTATCTTGGTACAGACCTGCAATCAACTTCGACAATCTCCACTAGTGAGAACGGCTGGATTTGAGAGGGACCTGACCTCCCAGCATCTGAGTTCTTACCTCTTCTAGTGACCTACGTCTCACCTGTTGGCGCTATATAAGTGCTCCATCCTGTCACTTCATCTCCATATTGTTTCATACTATGGAACAATGCTCTTCTCCAGACTGAGGGACTGACCACCTCAAAACTTTAAGGGTGATGGACTGATTACATCGTCTTCAAGTATCTTCTGCTTCTATCAACTTTTCTGTACTCGACTGAAGAAGCCTACTGTGTAGGCGAAACGTTTCGAAATAAAGATACCTAACTGTTGCATATGTGTCTTACCTAACAAGTGGCGTTTTGAATCCATGGTGATTCCTAAAACTCGTATGGATTAAAACCCCAACCGTTCCGTGATTTGTCTGCAATTGTGCAGTTACGATGTCGTGAGTCGTGATAACTGCGATATCTTTTTCCTTCGTATCTTCTGTAGAACTTTGACAGTAGGTATATTACAGGTACTGTCCTGTAGGTCAGTGCCTCCAGTGTCTCACCCCTTTTTTCTGTGTATATGGAGAGCACATTCGCCATTTTAAAGTTTGTGGCATTTGTGTTTTTTTGAGGGACTGTGTGTACAGCTGTGTTAGTTTCTCACAAAGTGGTTTTGATCCTTCGTGCAGATATTTGGCGAAAAATGAGACACTTGTGGAACATTTGGAATTGAGGAAACGTTTCGCCAGCCAGTGTTTTTTTTTCAGTCCAATACAGAGAATAACGGTCAAAGATGAGGAGTTTGAGGTTATTAGTCCCTCAGCCTGGAGTCGATGTGTTCAGTCCATCAATCTTGAGAAATGTACAGCAAATGTGTGGATAAATGACTTTTATATACTGCAGTCAGGTGAGTAGAAGTAGGAGGAGGCAGAGTTACCACTGGGCAAATCCACTAGTCTAAGTAGGTTATACCTATAAGTTAGGTAAGAGTTGAGAAAATCCCTGTATCAAGACACCAAGATGTTGCTGTGTCTGACATCTGTTATGAAAACCATTTTGAAAACCAACATCACATTATATAAGGTGCCACTACATACATTATACATCAGACTCGGCAGTTTCACCACTTCTGATGTGCTGATGCTTTCTACCACCTGTTGCTAGGCTCTGACCACAGTGTATTTTACTACCCTCCACTCACCGGGCTGTGGTTCGTACGTTGGTTTGCGTGCAGCCAGCAGCAACAGCCTGGTTGATCAGGCTCTGATGCACCAGGAGGCCTGGTCACAGACCGGGCCGCGGGGGCGTTGACCCCCGGAACTCTCTCCAGGTAAACTCCAGGTCATCTTCTCTAGCCTTTATAAATCTTCTAAGCTCTTATATCTGTCTATCTCCAGCATCATCCTATCATCCTTCTTCATCAGGATCACTATGTTCTTCACAGTTAGGTTTTATGTGGCTGTGGAGTTACTTTGGTTCTGTCGTCACTTTATCAGTTTCAAACTAACGTTCAGTTGTTCTTATTCTTGTTTATTCGTTTCTGCCTCTCCTGCTTGACTGCCGGTTTTCTGTCTCTAGATTTATTCTCTGTTTTCCAAACCTTGTTGCTCCTTCTCATGGCCCCTCTGCATTCCTCTATCTCCATGTTTCTTCTTTTCACTCTCAGCAATCTGACTTACAGTATATCGCGGCTTATAAGACGCAGCTTTTAAGGCTTGTTTTAGTTTCAATGGCTCGGCATTGAAACTAAAACATTGAAACACCCCAAACTTATACCTCCCGTCACTGACCTTCAGTGTATAGGACGCAGGCTGGTTTTTGGACACATGGAAAAAATGCGTTTAATAAGCCGCGAAATACGGTAATAACTTCAGTTTTGCCCTCCAGTTCTCTTTCCAACTCCACATGTTAGAAATTTTCACATTCAATCATTATCCACCTTCTACAGTCCCATTTCCTTCTACATTTCCATATCAACTAGATACTCGTAACTTAGTACTACATGATCGCTGATACAAGTGGTTCCTAATAAGTAATTTCAGTTAGGTCAAACTCATTCTGTGTAAAAGTCAGGTAGAGTCTTGCTGGTTCATCTCCTCCCCTCATTCTTGTTGCTTCTTTTACATGTTGGCTCCCCCCAAAAAATTAATTGCTGTTTCAAAAAATTTCACTCTCCATATTTTTAGTCCTCCAAGGGAGTCCCAATGTTCCCAGTCAATCTCCCTGTAGTTGACATCTTCTCCCTGTAGTTGACATCTAGCACTAGATGTTTACATTGCTTTCGAATTGCTACTCTCTCTACTACTATCCCGTCCATTATTCAGGACGACCCTGACTGAAGACTATGAAGACAATACTACACGGGTGAAACACCAAGAAGCTGCTGCCACCCTTCTTGAAAATGGCATAAAATATCGAGGAGTTGATAATTAAGACAACAGTTGGGTATGTTTATTGTTGAGCTCCGTGGAGCTCAACTCTTCTCCAGGCTGAGGGACTGATTACGTCATTTTTATTTCATTATTACTGCTTCCTTTGTATCTGACTGAAGAAGCCTACTGTGTAGGCGAAACGTTTCATCAAGAAAGATACCCAACTGCTGCATGATTCTTAATCTTTATCAAGAGTCTTGCTGAGGTGGATGATGGCAGGTCCTGGGATGGTCTGGGTTGTGTGACAGTTCAGTGCATTAGACACGTCATACTCAGGGAAAACAAACAAGTCACCATAAAGATACTTTAGAACAACTAGCAACTGTTTCTCAAACTAACCACGGAACGAGTGGGGGTTAGAACCCATGGCGAATGAGTGGTAAAATTCCAGACCAGTGAGTAAACCACTGGGCCACCTGACTACAATAATATTCACTCAACTAGGTATATTTATACATCATAGGGGGTTAACATAGGCCCCACTATGACTGGCTTTGAGGGGACTTGAGCTAGAGTTCGTCGCGACCGCTCTGGTGGGAGATTTATCTGCAAAACCTGCATTTGTGGTCATAGTCGTGTTAACCTTCCTATGGTGTATAAATATACCTAGCTGGATGAATCTTACTGAAACCAGTTGGTCCAGTGGTTAACGCACTGGCCTGGAGTTTTACCACTAATTCGCCATGGGTTCTAACCCCCACCCGTTCCGTGGTTAGTTTGAGAAACAGTTGCTAGTTGTTCTAAAGTATCTTTATGGTGACTTGTTTGTTTTCCCTGAGTATGACGTGATAATACGATTGCGCGAGTCATTTTTCCCTCAATTTATCAAATCTTTAGTTAATGTCCGAAAGGGGAAACCCCTTCACGAATAGTACCAAAAAACTGATTGTTCTGGACACTTAGTGGTTGCTGACCATGCAGTAGAGGGAGCTAGTCTCAGGCTTAACCACCTGGGTAAGGAAAAACTGTGAATTTCCAACAAGACCTTTGATATACTTTTGATGAGTTTTGAGAGTCTTTGTACTCCCGGAGCCCGGCCATGGTCCAGGCTCGAGAGACCGGCTCACAGTGTTCGACCCCAGTGTACGATGGTATTATAAAGTTGAAACTTCCATTTAACATGTCCACAAGGAATCATCACCTTAACAAAATCAACAGCAGCTTTAAAACGTGACTACAGATTCTTAAATCTTCTTACTGAGTCTTACTTCTCTTGACAATATAACATTCAACACTTCTTTCTGACATGTATCCAAGACTGAAGACTTTTTTCTCACATGTATCCAAGACTGAAGACTTTTTTCTCACATGTATCCAAGACTGAAGACTTTTTTCTCACATGTATCCAAGACCGAAGACTTTTTTCTCACATGTATCCAAGACTGAAGACTTTTTTCTCACATGTATCCAAGACTGAAGACTTTTTTCTCACATGTATCCAAGACTGAAGACTTTTTTCTCACATGTATCCAAGACTGAAGACTTTTTTCTCACATGTATCCAAGACTGAAGACTTTTTTCTCACATGTATCCAAGACTGAAGACTTTTTTCTCACATGTATCCAAGACTGAAGACTTTTTTCTCACATGTATCCAAGACTGAAGACTTTTTTCTCACATGTATCCAAGACTGAAGACTTTTTTCTCACATGTATCCAAGACTGAAGACTTTTTTCTCACATGTATCCAAGACTGAAGACTTTTTTCTCACATGTATCCAAGACTGAAGACTTTTTTCTCACATGTATCCAAGACTGAAGACTTTTTTCTCACATGAATCCAAGACTGAAGACTTTTTTCTCACATGTATCCAAGACTGAAGACTTTTTTCTCACATGTATCCAAGACTGAAGACTTTTTTCTCACATGAATCCAAGACTGAAGACTTTTTTCTCACATGTATCCAAGACTGAAGACTTTTTTCTCACATGTATCCAAGACTGAAGACTTTTTTCTCACATGTATCCAAGACTGAAGACTTTTTTCTCACATGTATCCAAGACTGAAGACTTTTTTCTCACATGTATCCAAGACTGAAGACTTTTTTCTCACATGTATCCAAGACTGAAGACTTTTTTCTCACATGAATCCAAGACTGAAGACTTTTTTCTCACATGTATCCAAGACTGAAGACTTTTTTCTCACATGTATCCAAGACTGAAGACTTTTTTCTCACATGTATCCAAGACTGAAGACTTTTTTCTCATATGTATCCAAGACTGAAGACTTTTTTCTCATATGTATCCAAGACTGAAGACTTTTTTCTCATATGTATCCAAGACTGAAGACTTTTTCTCACATGTATCCAAGACTGAAGACTTTTTCTCACATGAATCCAAGACTTTTTCTCACATGAATCCAAGACTGAAGACTTTTTCTCACATGTATCCAAGACTGAAGACTTTTTCTCACATGTATCCAAGACTGAAGACTTTTTCTCACATGAATCCAAGACTGAAGACTTTTTCTCACATGTATCCAAGACTGAAGACTTTTTTCTCACATGTATCCAAGACTGAAGACTTTTTTCTCACATGTATCCAAGACTGAAGACTTTTTTCTCATATGTATCCAAGACTGAAGACTTTTTTCTCATATGTATCCAAGACTGAAGACTTTTTTCTCATATGTATCCAAGACTGAAGACTTTTTCTCACATGTATCCAAGACTGAAGACTTTTTCTCACATGAATCCAAGACTTTTTCTCACATGAATCCAAGACTGAAGACTTTTTCTCACATGTATCCAAGACTGAAGACTTTTTCTCACATGTATCCAAGACTGAAGACTTTTTCTCACATGAATCCAAGACTGAAGACTTTTTCTCACATGTATCCAAGACTGAAGACTTTTTCTCACATGAATCCAAGACTTTTTCTCACATGAATCCAAGACTGAAGACTTTTTTCTGACATGTATCCAAGTCTGAAGACTTTTCTCACATGTATCCAAGTCTGAAGACTTTTCTCACATGAATCCAAGACTGAAGAATTTTTTCTCACATGAATCCAAGACTGAAGACTTTTTTCTCACATGAATCCAAGACTGAAGACTTTTTTCTCACATGAATCCAAGACTGAAGACCTTTTTCTCACATGAATCCAAGACTGAAGACTTTTCTCACATGTATCCAAGACTGAAGACTTTTCTCACATGTATCCAAGACTGAAGACCTTTTTCTCACATGAATCCAAGACTGAAGACCTTTTTCTCACATGAATCCAAGACTGAAGACTTTTCTCACATGTATCCAAGTCTGAAGACTTTTCTCACATGAATCCAAGACTGAAGACTTTTTTCTCACATGAATCCAAGACTGAAGACTTTTTTCTCACATGAATCCAAGACTGAAGACCTTTTTCTCACATGAATCCAAGACTGAAGACCTTTTTCTCACATGAATCCAAGACTGAAGACTTTTCCTCACATAAACACCAACCACATCCACCATTTCTAACAAGAGAGTCATAATAAATGGTACAAAGGCAGATATTCTGGCATGTATTAAGAGGCACGTAAGTTCCCTCGTCTTCTAATAACAAGTTCATTTTTCCACTATAATCTACCTTGTCCATAATTACTATCACATTTAATTTGTCTGTTTCGTAAGGTGAAGTCCAGGATCTTTCCTTAAAACCCGTAAACGGTCCAAGCAGATCTACCTTCACATGTGTAGAGCTACAAAAGTAGATCTACGTTTTTTTTACACATTTTCAAACGTAGAAAAACAAAAAGATGATCTACTTTTTTTACTTTCAAATGTTGAAAAAAAAACGTATATATACGTTCGGACCGTTTACGGGTTAATTCATGGTATAACTTAACAAATCTTTGATGACAGTTATTAAGGAAAGATCCTGGACTTCACCTTACGAAACAGACAAAGTAAATGTGATAGTAATTAAGGACAAGGTAGATTATAGTGGAAAAATTAACTTGTTATTAGAAGACGTGTGACTTACGTGCCTCTTGAAGATTTAGAGGTACGTCATAACAGTGACGCATCATGAAGTCTAGATGATGATTCTTGATGGTGCAGCCATACCTTTGACGAGTTTAGAGAGTTTTGCTACTCTCATACCCCGGTCATGGGCCAGGCTCGTCTGGTACTAGCCTGGTCACCAGGCTATTGCTGCTGGAGGCCCGCTGCCCCACATATCCGACACAGCCTGGCTGATCTGGCACCAGGCCATGATCAATATGATTCAACCAGAATGCTCAGATTCTCTCGATAATTACGTCACGAAAGTCATGTAAGGCATTAGAAAGCGGTTCACTAGTGATGTTAAGAACTATGGTAATTCATAAGGAGAGTTTAAAAGCTGCTACACATGACGAGGGAAAGGTACCGAAGTCCACTACAGGGAGTGTGACAGGATTAGAGAATGTTATATTTTATTCGGCTTATGTCACACACCCATACAGGCTGCCATCCCGACCAGTGAACCAAATGCTAAGAGTATAATGAGCGGAGTCCCTTTGTTATGTTAGCACCTTGGTTCAACCAGGCAATCAAAGGGAAGTCAGCCAAAGTTGTGATGTTGGACACTGGTGTATCAACACTGGAAGACTTGCCTCTAAGTCTGACTGAAGACGGTCTCACCGTGTCTCTTGCTTGCAAATTTGCATTACTGTACATATCCTCCGCAAATGTACATATAATTACTTGCCGTTTGGTGAAGGAAATATATAAGTATTTACTCTCTGCTGTCTTTTGCTGCTTCCTGGTTTCTACATTGGTTATCGTACTACAACCAGGTGTGCAGGCCACTAGACTGTGTTCCTACTAGGGGGGCAACAAAGTACATGGTAACTGGAGAGAGTTCCTACGTGAGGATGAAAGCCAAACTAAGCTCTTCCATCTCATCAGGGTTGGCATCGTGAGTGAAGTATTCTCTGGTGTGCTTATCATTACTTAAGACGAGAATGTTCTGGCCTCGGGTGATATGCTCTGTGATATGCTCACCCCGAGGTCCTGGCCTCCATTTATGGTCTCTGTCCACTAATCTTAGTGCTGCTAGTGGATTTAATTAAGCCTGTCAGGTCAGTCCTGGATCTAATCAGTCACTTACAATAGTGTTTAATGGACACCTCCTCAGCTAAATTTGTAATTTAGTGGATATGGATACCTCAGCTCTACTTATGTACTGTGACTATATAAACCACCAATTAGCATTCTATAAGTTTTACTAAGTCAATGCATCCATTTCAAAACCACCTGTTGGATAAGCCACACTATCTTATTACTAAATTATGTGTGGATGGACTACATAAAATAGTAGTAGTGTTGTTATTTCTATCATCTTTAAGTGCCACCTGGTGTTCTCCTGTTTACCTCATTCATAACTATGACATGTATGTTAGTGGTCTTGATTTTAACATTGCCTGTGTCACCTTTCATAACCATCGGGACTACACCTGATGACTTCCGTACCTCTGGCAGTTTATCCTGTGTCCACTAACTTGTTGAAGTCAGTGGTTCACAGTGCTTGTGTGTGTACTCACCTCACCTATGTGTGGTTGCAGGAGTCGAATCATAGCTCCTGGCCCCGCCTCTTCACTGATCAATACTAGGTCACTCTCTCCCCACTCCTAGAGCCTTATCATACCTATTCTTAAAATTGTGTATGGAACTTGCCTCCACTACACTCTCCAGATTATTCCACTTCCTGACAACTCTAAGGCTAAAGAAAAACTTCCTATGTGTGTGTGTACTCACCTATTTGTACTCACCTATTTGTGGTTGCAGGGGTCGAGTCATAGCTCCTGGCCCCGCCTCTTCACTGATTGCTACTAGGTCCTCTCTCTCCCTGCTCCATGAGCTTTATCATACCTTGCCTTAAAACTATGCATGGTTCCCGCCTCCACTACTTCACTTTCTAGACTATTCCACGACTTGACTACTCTATGACTGAAGAAATACTTCCTAACATCCCTTTGATTCATCTGAGTCTTCAACTTCCAATTGTGACCTCTTGTGTATGTGTCCCATCTCTGGAACATCCTGTCTTTGTCCACCGTGTCTATTCTGCGCAGTATTTTATATGTCGTTATCATGTCTCCCCTGACCCTCCTGGCCTCCAGTGTCGTCAGGCCGATTTCCCTCAACCTTTCTTCGTACGACAATCCCCGTAGCTCTGGGACTAGTCTTGTTGCAAACCTTTGCACTTTCTCTAATTTCTTGACGTGCTTGACTAGGTGTGGATTCCAAACTGGTGCTGCATACTCCAGTATGGGCCTGACGTAAATGGTATACAGAGTCTTGAACGAATCCTTACTGAGGTATCGGAACGCTATCCGTAGGTTTGCCAGGCGCCCGTATGCTGCAGCAGTTATCTGATTTATGTGCGCCTCAGGAGATATGCTCGGTGTTATACTCACCCCCAGATCTTTTTCCTTGAGTGAGGTTTGCAGTCTTTGGCCATCTAAACTATATTGTGTCTGCGGTCTTCTTTGCCCTTCCCCAATCTTCATGACTTTGCATTTGGCAGGGTTAAACTCAAGGAGCCAGTTTCTGGACCAGGCTTGTAGCCTGTCCAGGTCTCTTTGTAGTCCTGCCTGATCCTCATCCGATTTGATTCTTCTCATTAACTTCACATCATCTGCAAACAAGGACACTTCTGAGTCTATCCCTTCCGTTATGTCGTTCACATATACCAAGAACAGCACAGGTCCTAGGACTGACCCCTGTGGAACCCCGCTTGTCACAAGCGCCCACTCTGACACCTCGTCACGTACCATGACTCGTTGTTGCCTCCCTGTCAGGTATTCTCTGATCCATTGCAGTGCCTTTCCTGTTATGTGTGCCTGATCTTCTAGCTTTTTCAGTAACCTCTTGTGAGGAACTGTGTCGAAGGCCTTTTTGCAGTCCAAAAAAATGCAGTCGATCCACCCCTCTCTCTCTTGTCTTACTTCTGTCACCTTGTCATAAAACTCTAGTAGGTTTGTGACACAGGATTTTCCTTCCCTGAAACCATGCTGGTTGTCAATTATACACTTGTTTCTTTCCAGGTGCTCCACCACTCTCCTCCTGATGATCTTCTCCATGACCTTGCATACTATACACGTTAGTGATACAGGTCTGTAGTTTAGTGCCTCATGTCTGTCTCCCTTTTTAAAAATTGGGACTACATTTGCCATCTTCCATACCTCAGGGAGTTGCCCAGTTTCAAATGATGTGTTGAAGATCTTTGTTAATGGCACACACAATATCTCTGCTCCCTCTTTAAGGACCCACGGAGAGATGTTGTCTGGTCCCACCGCCTTTGAGGTGTCAAGTTCGCATAGCAGCTTCTTCACTTCCTCCTTGGTTATATGTACCTCATCCAGCACTTGCTGGTGTACCCCCCTGTTCTGATTTCCTGGAGTCCTACTGGTTTCCACTGTAAATACTTCTTTAAATCTCGTGTTGAGCTCCTGACATACCTCTCGGTCGTTTCTTGTGAATTCCCCATCACCCTTCCTCAGTCTGATTACCTGGTCCTTGACTGTTGTTTTCCTCCTGATGTGGCTGTACAACAGCTTCGGGTCAGTCTTGACTTTCGATGCTATGTCATTTTCATATTGTCGCTGAGCCTCCCTTCTTATCTGTGCATATTCATTTCTGGCTCTTCGGCTAATCTCTTTATTTTCCTGAGTTCTCTGTCTTCTGTACCTTTTCCATTCTCTAGTACACCTAGTTTTCGCCTCCCTACACCTTTGGGTGAACCAAGGACTCGTTCTGTTCTTCCCATTATTTCTGTTTCCCTTGGGAACAAACCTCTCCTCTGCCTCCTTGCATTTTGTTGCCACATAGTCCATCATTTCTTGTACTGGTTTTCCTGTCAGTTCCCTCTCCCACTGAATGTTTTGAAGGAAGTTCCTCATGCCTGAGTAGTTCCCCCTTTTGTAGTTTGGTTTTTCCCACCCTATTCCTGCTACTCTCTCCACTTGGAGCTCAACTATGTAGTCGAAGCACAGAACCACATGATCACTAGCTCCCAGGGGCCTTTCATACAAGATATCCTCGATGTCTGAACTACTCAAGGTGAATACAAGGTCCAGTCTTGCTGGTTCATCTTCTCCTCTCTCTCTGGTAGTGTCTCTAACATGTTGATGCATGAGGTTTTCCAGTACTACATCCATCATCTTGGCTCTCCATGTTTCGGAACCCCCATGGGGCTCCAGGTTTTCCCAGTCAATCTCCTTGTGATTGAAATCACCCATAACTAGTAACTTTGCTCCCCCCACATGTGCTCTCCTGGCCACCTCGGCTAGTGTGTCGACCATGGCTCTGTTGCTCTCATCGTATTCTTCTCTTGGTCTCCTGCAGTTCTGTGGTGGGTTGTACATTACTGCAATTATCACCTTATGTCCCTCAGACTGGATTGTTCCTACTAAGTAGTCCCTTTCACCCGTGCCATCCATTCCTTCCATTTTCTCAAAACCCCACTGGCTTTTAATGAGCAGTGCAACTCCTCCTCCCCCTCTCCTCCCTCTGTCTTTCCTGAGGATTTGATATCCGGGTGGAAAGATTGAATCTGTTATTATTCTGGTGAGTTTTGTTTCTGTGAGTGCTATTATGTCTGGGGATGTCTCCTTGATTCTTTCATGCCACTCCTCATACTTATTTGTTATTCCATCTGCATTTGTATACCATACCTTCAACTTCTTTTCTAAGACTGTGGTCTGGGAGGTGTATTGGGGTTGGGGAAGTGGGAGACCTGATAAGGAACTATGGGTGGTTGCTGTGGGGGTGGAGTTTGTAATGTAGTGGGTGGGGGCATTGGATATGACATGGGTGTTTTGGTTTAGAGTGTTTGGCTGCACTGGGGTTGACCTGGTTGGGAGGCTTCTATAGGAAGCTGTGAGGGAGGTTGTATTTGATCTTCTTCCTGTGTCTGGGATCTCCTGTCTGTCTTCTCCATCCCCTCTCTTTCCTCCTTTCGCCTTTGTATCATCTCTCTCAGTTTCCGCCTTTCGTCTTGTGTTCTGTCGCGGTCGAGATACACCTTCCTGTATTCCGGCATGTCCCTTAATCGTGCTTTCTCCCACAGTATCCTGTTCCGAGTCGATTCTGCCTTGAAGGTCACTTTCACTGGCCGGGTTCTTTTTTTTACAAACCCCCCTATTCTCCGAAAATTTTCCAGCTGGGTCATGTCGTCTTCTCCGATTACTTTCATGATGCTTTCAATTGCTTTTTTTTCCCCTTGTTTTCTTGCTTCATATGTTTCCCCTTCAACTTCCTGTAGCCCATACACAAAGACTGACCTCACCCTTTCATTCTCCCACTGCATATCCCTGTGTATCCCCTCATTCAATTTGATTTCCTCCATTGCAGCTTTCCTTTCTTCAGTTTCACTAGCTACTGTACATGGGCTCAGTGGCCTGTCATTTTCCCTTCTCGGCTTTCCCTGGGCTCTGTTGTGGTCTTTTAGGGCCTCCACATATAGCTTAGCTCTTTCATTTACTACAGTCTCCACTGATAGAGCTTCTACATGCAGTTTTGCTCCTGTCCCTACAGTCCCCTTATTTGTGGCTGAGGTAGCGGTCTCTGTTGTCAATCCCAAAATGTTCTTTAGTTCTTTAGGCTGTTTCAGATTTTCCAGTTCCTCTTCTAAGCTCTGTATCCTGGCCTCTGCTGCTTTGACTTTCACCTCCCACTTCCTGCTTTCCATGTCTATCCTCTCTTCCATTCTCATGCTAAGTTCTTCTAGTTTCTTTTCCCATTCTTGTTCCCTTTTTGTGAGCTCTGCTGCCCAATCTTCCTTTGCAGTTCCCTCCTCCTGTCCCTTGGGTTTTCTTGTTGCTCTCTGGCAACCCATTTTTTTTTTATCCTGATTGCCTCAGAGTGGGAAACCTATGTAATTCTGTATGTTAGGTTAGTATTGTATATGTCAGAGTGTGGGGGGGAGGTAGAGGAGGAACTGTGGCTATATGGGAGAGTAGTGGGGAGGGGGAGTGGGAAGGAGAGTGAAGCAAGTGGGTAAGTGGGTGAGTGGGAGAGGGAGAGGTGGGGAGGGGGAGGGTGAAAGAGGGAGGGGAGGGATCAGGTGAAGGAGTGAGATGTCGGTGGGGGGGGGGGGAAGTGTATGTGTGAGTCTGGCAATATGTGTGTGTGTGTGTGTGTGTGTGTGTGTGTGGGTGTGTGTGTGTGCGTGTGTGTGTGTGTGTGTGTGTATTGTGTGTGGGTGTGTGTGTGTGTGTGTGGGTGGGTGTGGGGGGTGTGTGGGTGGGGTGTGGGTGAGTGTGTGGGTGGGTGTGTTGGTGGGTGTGTGGGTGGGTGTGTGGGTGGGTGTGTGGGTGGGTGTGTGGGTGGGTGTGTGTGGGTGTGTGTGGGTGTGTGTGGTGTGTGTGGGTGTGTGTGTGTGGGTGTGAGTGTGTGGGTGTGAGTGTGTGAGTGTGGGTGTGTGTGTGGGTGTGTGTGTGTGTGTGGGTGTGTGTGGGTGTGTGTGGGTGTGTGTGGGTGGGTGGGTGGGTGTGTGTGGGGGTGTGGGTGGGTGTGTGTGGGGGGTGTGGGGGGTGTGTGGGTGTGTGGGTGTGTGTGGGTGGGTGTGTGTGGGGGGTGTGGGGGGGTGTGGGGGGTGTGGGGGTGTGTGGGTGTGTGTGTGGGTGTGTGTGTGGGTGTGTGTGTGGGTGTGTGTGGGTGTGTGGGTGTGTGTGGGTGTGGGTGTGTGTGGGTGTATGGATGTGTGGGTGTGTGGGTGGGTGGGTGTGGGTGTGTGTGGGTGTGTGTGGGTGTGTGTGGGTGTGTGGGCGAGTGTGGGTGTGCGTGCGCACACTAGGCTACGCTACTCTTTTGAAGATTATAAAAAAATTTTCACAATCAATTCCTTATTAATATGCACTAATATATACTATATAATATTAATTGCGTACACTTGTGTTTGTGTGTGTGTGTTTACTAGCTTGTCGTTCTTTGAAAAAGAGGGGAGGGGTTACGTTAACACTATTTGTTATTGTTGTTGTTTCACCGGTACTCTCCCGTCCCAGATCTTTGTTGTTCTTGGTTCACCGGTACTCTCCCGTCCCAGATCTCCGCACACTACTCTACTTTACTTTTTGAAGATTATAGGATTATTTTTTCTCACTCAATTCCTTATTAATATATACTGTTTATTATAACAATAATTACGGGTGCACACGTGTGTTTGTATGTGCGTACTTGTTTACTAGCTTGTCCCTCAGAAAAACGGGGGGGGGGGGGTTCACTAGGCTACACAACTCTTCTGGAGTTTACCTGGCGATATTTAGATAATTTACTAACCACTATCTATCTCCTGGTACTGAAATAGGGAGAGAGAGATGGTATAGCACACAACCAGCAGGGCGAGACACTTGAGACTTTAGACACTAACCAAAATTAACCACAAATAGGCAAGTGATGTCGTCTGCACAACAATGGAGGTTCCTGCTGGTCGGCTGCTATCAACTCCTTCAATTTGTAACTCCTTCAGGAACTTTATCATACATTCAAGTTTTTATTTTCTTTTTCTTTTAAGACTTGGTATTCCCTCTTCTTTCTTTAGTACAGTATTATGGTCATAACAAGTCTGATGATGTTAGCTACCTTCACAACACCAACAGCTGGGGATTGACTAATTTTTTCTTACTTTCAGTATTTACTTAATCACTCTTTTATGACCTTATCACTACACTGCTGCTATAATCAACCAACATATGTATTTGTTAATATTTCAGATCACACCGTTAACCCAAATTAACTGTTTGGATATTTTGTGTCAACACTGCGGCCAGCAGCCTGATCAGCTGACTGCTACCCTCCCTCACTCAAATTTCATTCAAATTTAAATTGTAAAATTCTTGATCTTATCACATTATTCGCACTCTTGAAAGCTATTACACTCTTGTAGGTATGTTCACTGATTCACTCACGTACGATGACCGCTAATAATATCTTAGGACAGCCACTAAAACGCTTAATCCTGGGAGCACTATTTAGCGATACTGCTTCACGTGTGTGTGTGTGTGTGTGTGTGTGTGTGTGTGTGTGTGTGTGTGTGTGTGTGTGTGTGTGTGTGTGTGTGTGTGTGTGTGTGTGTGTGTGTTCTAACCTATATGTGGTTGCAGGGATCGAGTCACAGCTCCTGGCCCCACATCTTCGCTGGTAGCTACTAGGTCCACTTTCTCCCGTCTCCCAAGAGCCTTATCATACCTGTTCTTAAAACTATGTATGGATCCTGCCTCCACTACTTTAGATTAAGTATTAGCTACCATCTGTTAAAGGCACTTCTCAATAGACACGACTTGTTGTGTTAGTATGTTTATAAGAGAGAGAGAGAGAGAGAGAGAGAGAGAGAGAATTTCAATATACTTCATATATCAAGAATAAAGAACGAACATCTACAAAAATAAATAAGTTTCTAGACAAATCTAAGAAGACACAAAGTAGAAGCTAAAATATACATAAATTGTGTAGAAATTACAATTAAAGAGACGAACAAACAAACAAACAAACATGATCACTGACCGTCAGTGTTGATGCTGTCACTGCCAAGATTCATCTCTCAACACATCCTCCTAGACAACTTTGGCTGTATATTATAACCCATGATTAATATAGCTAGTATGTAGCTATATAATCCAACCACTGGGGGAGTTGAGTGATAGCTCTAGGCCTCTCGTTGCAATTAGCACAGGATCGTGCAATGTTGCAGTAAACAGGAGGTCCAAGCAACCACGATCACAGGAAGCAAGATCATGTTCGCTTGGACATCCTCCTCTTTTCTGCAACACTGCAAGCTCCTGATGTGCGAATTGCAACACGAAAGGCCTAGAGCTATCACTCAACTCCCCCAGTGGTTGGATTATATAGCTACTAATGCAGCTATATAATCCATGTTTATATAGCCTTGTATAGCAGATGTTAGATGTTAATATTTATGATCATGGGTAAAGTTACTCTCGTGCCGGTGTACACTTCACGGCAGAGTTATTACAGGCAAAGTTCCGCCACTCCAGGCTTCTTTAGTCCTAGGAAACCTCTAGTGGCGAAACGTTTCCTCTGATGTATGTCCTGAACGGTACATTCTCTCTCTCTCTCTCTCTCTCTCTCTCTCTCTCTCTCTCTCTCTCTCTTTTTCTTCTAACTTATTCTGAATCTGTGTTACAACTGGTGTGTGATGTGTGAGGTAGGGAGGACTCACCCATGATGTGTGAGGTAGGGAGGACTCACCCTTGATGTGTGAGGTAGGGAGGACTCACCCTTGATGTGTGAAGTAGGGAGGACTCACCCATGATGTGTGAGGTAGGGAGGACTCACCCTTGATGTGTGAAGTAGGGAGGACTCACTCATGATGTGTGAGGTAGGGAGGACTCACCCATGATGTGTGAGGTAGGGAAGACTCACCCATGATGTGTGAGGTAGGGTGGAGTCACCCGTGATGTGTGAGGTAGGGAGGACTCACCCATGAGGTGTGAGGTATGTGTGAGGTAGGGAGGACTCACCCATGATGTCTGAGGTAGGGAGGACTCACCCATGATGTCTGAGGTAGGGAGGACTCACCCATGATGTCTGAGGTAGGGAGGACTCACCCATGATGTCTGAGGTAGGGAGGACTCACCCATGATGTGTGAGGTAGGGAGGACTCACCCATGATGTGTGAGGTAGGGAGGACTCACCCATGATGTGTGAGGTAGGGAAGACTCACCCATGATGTGTGAGGTAGGGAGGACTCACCCATGATGTGTGAGGTAGGGAGGACTCACCCATGATGTGTGAGGTAGGGAGGACTCACCCATGATGTGTGAGGTAGGGAGGACTCACCCATGATGTCTGAGGTAGGGAGGACTCACCCATGATGTCTGAGGTAGGGAGGACTCACCCATGATGTGTGAGGTAGGGAGGACTCACCCATGATGTGTGAGGTAGGGAGGACTCACCCATGATGTGTGAGGTAGGGAGGACTCACCCATGATGTGTGAGGTAGGGAGGACTCACCCATGATGTGTGAGGTAGGGAGGACTCACCCATGATGTGTGAGGTAGGGAGGACTCACCCATGATGTGTGAGGTAGGGAGGACTCACCCATGATGTGTGAGGTAGGGAGGACTCACCCATGATGTGTGAGGTAGGGAGGGACTCACCCATGATGTGTGAGGTAGGGAGGACTCACCCATGATGTGTGAGGTAGGGAGGACTCACCCATGATGTGTGAGGTAGGGAGGACTCACCCATGATGTGTGAGGTAGGGAGGACTCACCCATGATGTGTGAGGTAGGGAGGACTCACCCATGATGTGTGAGGTAGGGAGGACTCACCCATGATGTGTGAGGTAGGGAGGACTCACCCATGATGTGTGAGGTAGGGAGGACTCACCCATGATGTGTGAGGTAGGGAGGACTCACCCATGATGTGTGAGGTAGGGAGGACTCACCCATGATGTGTGAGGTAGGGAGGACTCACCCATGATGTGTGAGGTAGGGAGGACTCACCCATGATGTGTGAGGTAGGGAGGACTCACCCATGATGTGTGAGGTAGGGAGGACTCACCCATGATGTGTGAGGTAGGGAGGACTCACCCATGATGTGTGAGGTAGGGAGGACTCACCCATGATGTGTGAGGTAGGGAGGACTCACCCATGATGTGTGAGGTAGGGAGGACTCACCCATGATGTGTGAGGTAGGGAGGACTCACCCATGATGTGTGAGGTAGGGAGGACTCACCCATGATGTGTGAGGTAGGGAGGACTCACCCATGATGTGTGAGGTAGGGAGGACTCACCCATGATGTGTGAGGTAGGGAGGACTCACCCATGATGTGTGAGGTAGGGAGGACTCACCCATGATGTGTGAGGTAGGGAGGACTCACCCATGATGTGTGAGGTAGGGAGGACTCACCCATGATGTGTGAGGTAGGGAGGACTCACCCATGATGTGTGAGGTAGGGAGGACTCACCCATGATGTGTGATGTGTGGGGTAGGGAGGACTCACCCATGATGTGTGAGGTAGGGAGGACTCACCCATGATGTGTGAGGTAGGGAGGACTCACCCATGATGTGTGAGGTAGGGAGGACTCACCCATGATGTGTGAGGTAGGGAGGACTCACCCATGATGTGTGAGGTAGGGAGGACTCACCCATGATGTGTGAGGTAGGGAGGACTCACCCATGATGTGTGAGGTAGGGAGGACTCACCCATGATGTGTGAGGTAGGGAGGACTCACCCATGATGTGTGAGGTAGGGAGGACTCACCCATTATGTGAGGTAGGGAGGACTCACCCATGATGTGTGAGGTAGGGAGGACTCACCCATGATGTGTGAGGTAGGGAGGACTCACCCATGATGTGTGAGGTAGGGAGGACTCACCCATGATGTGTGAGGTAGGGAGGACTCACCCATGATGTCTGAGGTAGGGAAGACTCACCCATGATGTGTGAGGTAGGGAGGACTCACCCATGATGTGTGAGGTAGGTAGGACTCTCCCATGATGTAGGGAGGACTCACCCATGATGTGTGATGTAGGGAGGACTCACCCATGATGTGTGAGGTAGGGAGGACTCACCCATGATGTGTGAGGTGATGTGTGAGGTAGGGAGGACTCACCCATGATGTGTGTGAGGTATGTGAGCGAGGGAGGACTCACCCATGATGTGTGAGGTAGGGAGGACTCACCCATGATGTGTGAGGTAGGGAGGACTCACCCATGATGTGTGAGGTAGGGAGGACTCACCCATGATGTGTGAGGTAGGGAGGACTCACCCATGATGTGTGAGGTAGGGAGGACTCACCCATGATGTGTGAGGTAAGGAGGACTCACTCATCCATGATGTGTGAGATAGGGAGGACTCACCCATGATGTCTGAGGTAGGGAGGACTCACCCATGATGTCTGAGGTAGGGAGGACTCACCCATGATGTCTGAGGGAGGGAGGACTCACCCATGATGTCTGAGGTAGAGGAGGACTCACCCATGATGTGTGAGGTAGGGAGGACTCACCCATGATGTGTGAGGTAGGGAGGACTCACCCATGATGTGTGAGGTAGGGAGGACTCACCCATGATGTGTGAGGTAGGGAGGACTCACCCATGATGTGTGAGGTAGGGAGGACTCACCCATGATGTGTGAGGTAGGGAGGACTCACCCATGATGTGTGAGGTAGGGAGGACTCACCCATGATGTGTGAGGTAGGGAGGACTCACCCATGATGTCTGAGGTAGGGCGGACTCACCCATAGGGAGGATGATGTCTGAGGTAGGGAGGACTCACCCATGATGTGTGAGGTAGGGAGGACTCACCCATGATGTGTGAGGTAGGGAGGACTCACCCATGATGTGTGAGGTAGGGAGGACTCACCCATGATGTGTGAGGTAGGGAGGACTCACCCATGATGTGTGAGGTAGGGAGGACTCACCCATGATGTGTGAGGTAGGGAGGACTCACCCATGATGTGTGAGGTAGGGAGGACTCACCCATGATGTGTGAGGTAGGGAGGACTCACCCATGATGTGTGAGGTAGGGAGGACTCACCCATGATGTGTGAGGTAGGGAGGACTCACCCATGATGTGTGAGGTAGGGAGGACTCACCCATGATGTGTGAGGTAGGGAGGACTCACCCATGATGTGTGTGAGGTAGGGAGGACTCACCCATGATGTGTGAGGTAGGGAGGACTCACCCATGATGTGTGAGGTAGGGAGGACTCAACATGATGTGAGGTAGGGAGAACACACCCATGATGTGTGAGGTAGGGAGGACTCACCCATGATGTGTGAGGTAGGGAGGACTCATCCATGATGTGTGAGGTAGGGAGGACTCACCCATGATATGTGTGAGGTAGGGAGGACTCACCCATGATGTGTGAGGTAGGGAGGACTCATCCATGATGTGTGAGGTAGGGAGGACTCACCCATGATGTGTGTGAGGTAGGGAGGACTCACCCATGATGTGTGTGAGGTAGGGAGGACTCACCCATGATGTGTGAGGTAGGGAGGACTCACCCATGATGTGTGAGGTAGGGAGGACTCACCCATGATGTGTGAGGTAGGGAAGACTCACCCATGATGTGTGAGGTAGGGAGGACTCACCCATGATGTGTGAGGTAGGGAGGACTCACCCATGATGTGTGAGGTAGGGAGGACTCACCCATGATCTGTGAGGTAGGGAGGACTCACCCATGATGTGTGAGGTAGGGAGGACTCACCCATGATGTGTGAGGTAGGGAGGAATCACCCATGATGTGTGAGGTAGGGAGGACTCATCCATGATGTGTGAGGTAGGGAGGACTCACCCATGATGTGTGAGGTAGGGAGGACTCACCCATGATGTGTGAGGTAGGGAGGACTCACCCATGATGTGTGAGGTAGGGAGGACTCACCCATGTGTGAGGTAGGGAGGACTCACCCATGATGTGTGAGGTAGGGAGGACTCACCCATGATGTGTGAGGTAGGGAGGACTCACCCATGATGTGTGAGGTAGGGAGGACTCACCCATGGTGTGTGAGGTAGGGAGGACTCACCCATGATGTGTGAGGTAGAGAGGACTCACCCATGATGTGTGAGGTAGGGAGGACTCACCCATGATGTCTGAGGTAGGGAGAACTCACCCATGATGTCTGAGGTAGGGAGGACTCACCCATGATGTCTGAGGTAGGGAGGACTCACCCATGATGTGTGAGGTAGGGAGGACTCACCCATGGTGTGTGAGGTAGGGAGGACTCACCCATGATGTGTGAGGTAGAGAGGACTCACCCATGATGTGTGAGGTAGGGAGGACTCACCCATGATGTCTGAGGTAGGGAGAACTCACCCATGATGTCTGAGGTAGGGAGGACTCACCCATGATGTCTGAGGTAGGGAGGACTCACCCATGATGTGTGAGGTAGGGAGGACTCACCCATGATGTCTGAGGTAGGGAGGACTCACCCATGATGTGTGAGGTAGGGAGGACTCACCCATGATGTGTGAGGTAGGGAGGACTCACCCATGATGTGTGAGGTAGGGAGGACTCACCCATGATGTGTGAGGTAGGGAGGACTCACCCATGATGTGTGAGGTAGGGAGGACTCACCCATGATGTCTGAGGTAGGGAGGACTCACCCATGATGTCTGAGGTAGGGAAGTCTCACCCATTATGTGTGGGGTAGGGAGGACTCACCCATGATGTCTGAGGTAGGGAGGGAGGACTCCCCCATGATGTGTGAGGTAGGGAGGGAGGACTCACCCATGATGTGTGAGGTAAGCAGGGAAGACTCACCCATGATGTGTGGGGTAGGGAGGACTCACCTATGACGTGTGAGGTAAGCAGGGAAGACTCACCCATGATATGTGAGGTAGGGAGGACTCACCCATGACGTGTGAGGTAAGCAGGGAAGACTCACCCATGATATGTGAGGTAGGGAGGCAGGGAGACAAGATTCACCTTTGATGAGTGAGGTAGGGAGACAAGACTCACCCTTGATGTATGATTTAGGGAGGCAGGGAGACAAGACTCACCCTTGATGTATGATTTAGGGAGGCAGGGAGACAAGATTTATTTACAATTTACGTGGTTAACTTTACATAATGTATACCTGGAGTGGATTTCGGGGGTCAATGCCCCCCGCGGCCCGGTCTATGACCAGGCCTCCTGACAGAGAATTTTTCATTAAATCTGTATGTTAAACCAACGTTTCTAAGAGGCTGGTTGTGTGGCTGACTTCAGAAACTTTACCGAGACTTTATGGCCAGAGAGAGAGAGAGAGAGAGAGAGAGAGAGTGAGAGAGAGAGAGAGAAAGCTTACCTCACACTTACAATCCTGGAACACAAAGTTAAACTCCAGTAACACTGACACTTACACCTACCTTTTCTGGTCACGATGTGGCTGATGGCGGGAGGGAGGGAGAGACAAACACAGGAGGGTGAAACAAGGGGTCCCCAGTAGTAGTGAATATGAGTCGGGGAAAGGAGGGTGAGGGAGGGAGGACTCACCCATGATGTGTGAGGTAGGGAGGACTCATCCATGTGTGAGGTAGGGAGGACTCATCCATGATGTGTGAGGTAGGGAGGACTCATCCATGATTTGTGAGGTAGGGAGGACTCACCCATGATGTGTGAGGTAGGGAGGACTCACCCATGATGTCTGAGGTAGGGAGGAGTCACCCATGATGTGTGAGGTAGGGAGGACTCACCCATGATGTCTGAGGTAGGGAGGAGTCACCCATGATGTGTGAGGTAGGGAGGACTCACCCATGATGTGTGAGGTAGGGAGGACTCACCCATGATGTCTGAGGTAGGGAGGAGTCACCCATGATGTGTGAGGTAGGGAGGACTCACCCATGATGTGTGAGGTAGGGAGGACTCATCCATGATGTGTGAGGTAGGGAGGACTCATCCATGATGTGTGAGGTAGGGAGGACTCACCCATGATGTGTGAGGTAGGGAGGACTCATCCATGATGTGTGAGGTAGGGAGGACTCACCCATGATGTGAGAGGTAGGGAGGGAGGACTCCCCCATGATATGTGAGGTAGGGAGGGAGGACTCACCCATGATGTGTGAGGTAGGGAGGACTCATCCATGATGTGTGAGGTAGGGAGGACTCATCCATGATGTGTGAGGTAGGGAGGGAGGACTCCCCCCATGATATGTGAGGTAGGGAGGACTCACCCATGATGTGTGAGGTAGGGAGGACTCATCCATGATGTGTGAGGTAGGGAGGACTCATCCATGATGTGTGAGGTAGGGAGGACTCACCCATGATGTGTGAGGTAGGGAGGACTCATCCATGTGTGAGGTAGGGAGGACTCACCCATGATGTGTGAGGTAGGGAGGGAGGACTCCCCCATGATATGTGCGGTAGGGAGGGAGGACTCACCCATGATGTGTGAGGTAGGGAGGACTCATCCATGTGTGAGGTAGGGAGGACTCATCCATGATGTGTGAGGTAGGGAGGGAGGACTCCCCCCATGATATGTGAGGTAGGGAGGACTCACCCATGATGTGTGAGGTAGGGAGGGAGGACTCACTCATGATGTGTGAGGTAGGGAGGGAGGACTCACTCATGATGTGTGAGGTAGGGAGGGAGGACTCACTCATGATGTGTGAGGTAGGGAGGCAGGGAGACAAGACTCACCCTTGATGTACGAATTAGGGAAGCAGGGAGACAAGACTCACCCTTGATGTACGAATTAGGGAGGCAGGGAGACAAGACTCACCCTTGATGTACGAATTAGGGAAGCAGGGAGACAAGACTCACCCTTGATGTATGAGGTAGGGAGGCAGGGAGACAAAGTTCACTCACCCTTGATGTGATCATGTGGGTCACTTCTCATAATATCGTTGAGACAGTGCTCGAAGCCTCGCATGTTATCCAGGGGCCCAGTACCGTTGCCGACACCGTTACGTCCGTCCTGGGGGAGTAACATTCGTTACATATTGTATACATAATGTTACATATAAACAAAATAAGTAATGAACAAGAGAATTCAACATTAATGTTAAACATGAAGAACTATACTCGATTGGTAGCGCACTCAGCTCACACACTGAGGTCCGGGGATCGATCCCCGATATGGGCTCAAACATTACGATGTGTTTCCTTAAGACACCTGCTGTCCATATTCACCTATCAGTAAAATAGGTACCTGGATGTTAGATGACTGGTGTGGGTGGCATCCTGGGACAAAATTGACCTAATTTGCAGGAAATGTTCAGCATAACAAGTGACTTTCTACATAGTAGTATGTCACTGATGTCAGCTATATAGTAGTATGTCACTGATGTCAGCTATATAGTAGTATGTCACTGATGTCAGCTATATAGTAGTATGTCATTGATGTCAGCTATATAGTAGTATGTCATTGATGTCAGCTATATAGTAGTATGTCATTGATGTCAGCTATATAGTAGTATGTCACTGATGTCAGCTATATAGTAGTATGTCACTGATGTCAGCTATATAGTAGTATGTCATTGATGTCAGCTATATAGTAGTATGTCACTGATGTCAGCTATATAGTAGTATGTCACTGATGTCAGCTATATAGTAGTATGTCACTGATGTCAGCTATATAGTAGTATGTCATTGATGTCAGCTATATAGTAGTATGTCATTGATGTCAGCTATATAGTAGTATGTCACTGATGTCAGCTATATAGTAGTATGTCACTGATGTCAGCTATATAGTAGTATGTCACTGATGTCAGCTATATAGTAGTATGTCACTGATGTCAGCTATATAGTAGTATGTCATTGATGTCAGCTATATAGTAGTATGTCATTGATGTCAGCTATATAGTAGTATGTCACTGATGTCAGCTATATAGTAGTATGTCACTGATGTCAGCTATATAGTAGTATGTCACTGATGTCAGCTATATAGTAGTATGTCATTGATGTCAGCTATATAGTAGTATGTCATTGATGTCAGCTATATAGTAGTATGTCACTGATGTCAGCTATATAGTAGTATGTCACTGATGTCAGCTATATAGTAGTATGTCACTGATGTCAGCTATATAGTAGTATGTCACTGATGTCAGCTATATAGTAGTATGTCATTGATGTCAGCTATATAGTAGTATGTCATTGATGTCAGCTATATAGTAGTATGTCATTGATGTCAGCTATATAGTAGTATGTCACTGATGTCAGCTATATAGTAGTATGTCACTGATGTCAGCTATGTAGTAGTATGTCATTGATGTCAGCTATATAGTAGTATGTCACTGATGTCAGCTATATAGTAGTATGTCACTGATGTCAGCTATATAGTAGTATGTCAATGATGTCAGCTATATAGTAGTATGTCACTGATGTCAGCTATATAGTAGTATGTCACTGATGTCAGCTATATAATAGTATGTCACTGATGTCAGCTATATAGTAGTATGTCATTGATGTCAGCTATATAGTAGTATGTCACTGATGTCAGCTATATAGTAGTATGTCACTGATGTCAGCTATATAGAAGTATGTCATTGATGTCAGCTATATAATAGTATGTCATTGATGTCAGCTATATAATAGTGTGTCATTGATGTCAGCTATATAATAGTATGTCATTGATGTCAGCTATATAATAGTATGTCATTGATGTCAGCTATATAATAGTATGTCATTGATGTCAGCTATATAATAGTATATCATTGATGTCAGCTATATAATAGTATATCATTGATGTCAGCTATATAATAGTATATCATTGATGTCAGCTATATAATAGTATATCATTGATGTCAGCTATATAATAGTATATCATTGATGTCAGCTATATAATAGTATATCATTGATGTCAGCTATATAATAGTATATCATTGATGTCAGCTATATAATAGTATATCATTGATGTCAGCTATATAATAGTATATCATTGATGTCAGCTATGGTCTGTATACCTTGTACATGTACTTTTAGAAATAAAGATATTATTATTATTATTATTATTATTATTATTATTATTATTATTATTATTATACAAATTATAGAATACATCAATATAAATATTCTGAAGTCAGACAGAGGAAGTCTTGTTCAGTTATTAAAGTGATGTCATTATCACGACTGATTTAAAACAACCAAAAACCAGTACAGACAAATAATACAAAACCTGTATTAAACTAAACACAGCAGTGCTGAAAGTTTGAAGCCCATCAGAGAAGTCATTCCACAGGTACTCCACACACTGAGTTGATTTCAAGTTTAACTTATTTTTGTATATTGACAAATTTGTGCCGACGTCAAATATCTGGTTTATCTTATCTGTATAACTAAATTATTTATTAAATACTAAAGCCGTTCAAAAGAGGTATACTCAGTTATATTTAAGGTATATTCAGTTATAATTAAAGTATATTCAGTTATATTTAAGGTATATTCAGTTATGAGTAACATCAGGTATGAGTAACATCAACGTTTCCACCATAAACACATCATCTATCAAAGACCTCACTACGAAACGCAGCCCCACACCTCTAACTTCTACAGCAGGCGTCTACGCTATCCCCTGTGGGTTCTGTCCCAAGAAATATGTAGGCGAGACAGGCAGAGATCTTGCAGTCCGCCTGAATGAGCATCGAAATGCCTCTAACAGAGACGATGTAAGGTACGCCTGTGTCCTCCACAGAGACTCCACGGGGCATTTGATGAACTGGAACGAGGCACAACTCGTTCTCACCGAACCAGACCTCAGACGCCGACGGTGCCTAGAAGCCTCACTAATCGCCGTCACCGACACTATAGAACGCAACACTGGAAACTACAAAATTTCAAAAACATTGGCATACATGATACTTAAGCAGCACCAACCCAACAACACAGGAGTCACGTGATTTCATCGTCTACCCGTCCTCATCATAGGCAGAGGCTGTTTTTGATAAGGACCTGCCTCGCATGGGCCAGTAGGCCTTCTACAGTGTTCCTCCATTCTTCTGTTCTTATGACATTCCTCAGGTCACGTGCGTCACACCTCACTCTCCGCCTATATATATAATGTCTTTCTACCTCTGTATGTTAGAAGTGATCAAGGTCCCAGGACCGAAACGTTTTCTAATAAATATGTTATAGTGTTTGCTTACGTGTCTTTCTAAACCAACTTGTCGGTATTTATTACCAAGGTTTATACCATATTCAGTTATAATTAAAGTATACTCAGTTATATTTAAGGTATATTCAGTTATAATTAAGGTATACTCAGTTATATTTAAGGTATATTCAGTTATAATTAAAGTATACTCAGTTATATTTAAGGTATAATCAGTTACATTTAAGGTATAATTAGCTATATTTAAGGAATAATCGATTATATTTAAGGCATAACCACTTATTTTTAAAGTACTCTCAGTTATATTAATTAAAAGTAAACTCAGTTATATTTAAGGTATAATCAGTTACAATTAAGGTATAATCAGTTACAGTTAAGGTATAATCAGTTACAGTTAAGGTATAATCAGTTACAGTTAAGGTATAATCAGTTACAGATAAGGTATAATCAGTTACAGTTAAGGTATAATTAGTTACAGTTAAGGTATAATTAGTTACAGTTAAGGTATAATCAGTTACAGTTAAGGTATAATTAGTTACAGTTAAGGTATAATTAGTTACAGTTAAGGTATAATCAGCTACAGTTAAGGTATAATCAGTTACAGTTAAGGTATAATCAGTTACAGTTAAGGTATAATCAGTTACAGTTAAGGTATAATCAGTTACAGTTAAGGTATAATTAGTTACAGTTAAGGTATAATTAGTTACAGTTAAGGTATAATCAGTTACAGTTAAGGTATAATCAGTTACAGTTAAGGTATAATCAGTTACAGTTAAGGTATAATCAGTTACAGTTAAGGTATAATCAGTTACAGTTAAGGTATAATTAGTTACAGTTAAGGTATAATTAGTTACAGTTAAGGTATAATCAGTTACAGTTAAGGTATAATCAGTTACAGTTAAGGTATAATCAGTTACAGTTAAGGTATAATTAGTTACAGTTAAGGTATAATTAGTTACAGTTAAGGTATAATCAGCTACAGTTAAGGTATAATCAGTTACAGTTAAGGTATAATCAGTTACAGTTAAGGTATAATCAGTTACAGTTAAGGTATAATCAGTTACAGTTAAGGTATAATTAGTTACAGTTAAGGTATAATTAGTTGCAGTTAAGGTATAATCAGTTACAGTTAAGGTATAATCAGTTACAGTTAAGGTATAATTAGTTACAGTTAAGGTATAATTAGTTACAGTTAAGGTATAATCAGTTACAGTTAAGGTATAATCAGTTACAGTTAAGGTATAATTAGTTATAGTTAAGGTATAATCAGTTACAGTTAAGGTATAATTAGTTACAGTTAAGGTATAATCAGTTACAGTTAAGGTATAATCAGTTACAGTTAAGGTATAATCAGTTACAGTTACGGTATAATTAGTTACAGTTAAGGTATAATCAGTTACAGTTAAGGTATAATTAGTTACAGTTAAGGTATAATCAGTTACAGTTAAGGTATAATTAGTTACAGTTAAGGTATAATCAGTTACAGTTAAGGTATAATCAGTTACAGTTAAGGTATAATCAGTTACATTTAAGGTATAATCAGTTATATTTAAGGTATAATCAGTTACAGTTAAGGTATAATCAGTTACATTTAAAGTATAATCAGTTACAGTTAAGGTATAATCAGTTACATTTAAAGTATAATCAGTTACATTTAAGGTATAATCAGTTATATTTAAGGTATAATCAGTTACAGTTAAGGTATAATCAGTTACAGTTACGGTATAATTAGTTACAGTTAAGGTATAATCAGTTACAGTTAAGGTATAATCAGTTACATTTAAGGTATAATCAGTTATATTTAAGGTATAATCAGTTACAGTTAAGGTATAATCAGTTACATTTAAAGTATAATCAGTTACAGTTAAGGTATAATCAGTTACATTTAAAGTATAATCAGTTACATTTAAGGTATAATCAGTTATATTTAAGGTATAATCAGTTACAGTTAAGGTATAATCAGTTACATTTAAAGTATAATCAGTTACAGTTAAGGTATAATCAGTTACATTTAAAGTATAATCAGTTACATTTAAGGTATAATCAGTTATATTTAAGGTATAATCAGTTACAGTTAAGGTATAATCAGTTACATTTAAAGTATAATCAGTTACAGTTAAGGTATAATCAGTTACATTTAAAGTATAATCAGTTACATTTAAGGTATAATCAGTTACATTTAAAGTATAATCAGTTATATTTAAGATATACTCAGATATATTTAACGTGATTTAGCATTAAAAATCTATTGACAGTATTTTTCACAAAATTAGGGAAGCAACAGCAAGAGACCCCAGGTTGTGTTGCCGCCGCGGGACACACACCCGGATGGGTAGCTGACCAGCCGGGTTGTAGTTCGTACGAGCCTGGCCCATGGCCGGGCTCCGAGAGTAGTCAAACTCTCGAAGCTCTTCAAAGGTATATCAAAGGGTTGCGTGCATCCATCAGTAACAGCCTGGTTTATCAGACCCTGATCCACCATGAGTCCTGGTCACAGACCGGGCCGAGGGGGCGTTGACCCCCAAAAAACCCTCCGGGTATACGCCAGGTAACACACTTCAATTAACAATTCCATCTACTTAGGACAGACTTTTTCTCAGTGTTAGAAGTTGACCAGTACAGAAACTCTCAAAACTCTTCAAAGGTATATCAAGGGTTGCGTGCAGCCATCAGTAACAGCCTGGTTGACCAGCCAAGACGGGCTCAGAGAGTACAGAAACTCTCAAAACTCTTCAAAGGTATATCAAGGGTTGTGTGCAGCCATCAGTAACAGCCTGGTTGACCAGCCAAGACGGGCTCAGAGAGTACAGAAACTCTCAAAACTCTTCAAAGGTATATCAAGGGTTGTGTGCAGCCATCAGTAACAGCCTGGTTGACCAGCCAAGACGGGCTCAGAGAGTACAGAAACTCTCAAAACTCTTCAAAGGTATATCAAGGGTTGCGTGCAGCCATCAGTAACAGCCTGGTTGACCAGCCAAGATGGACTTAGAGAGCACAAAAACTCTCAAAACTCTTCAAAGGTATATCAAGGGTTGTGTGCAGCCATCAGTAACAGCCTGGTTGACCAGCCAAGATGGACTTAGAGAGCACAAAAACTCTCAAAACTCTTCAAAGGTATATCAAGGGTTGCGTGCAGCCATCAGTAACAGCCTGGTTAACCAGCCAAACTCTTCAAAGGTACATCAAGGGTATTAGGTTACCCCAGGGAAGAACATTCGAGGACTGTGCTATATAACATTAACCAGAGAGCATCTATGTCAGTACTGACGTGAACGCTTACCCTATTACAGTAAACCAGAACTGTAAGTTTGAAGCCGACCAGATAAGGCGTTCTCAAGATATAAACGAAAGTTTGAACAAACAATAAAAAATAAATCTGGGGATGTACACTGACGTGTACATCACAGTTACATGTACATCACAGTCACGTGTACATCACAGTCACGTGTACATCACAGTCACGTGTACATCACAGTCACGTGTACATCACAGTCACGTGTACATCACAGTCACGTGTACATCACAGTCACGTGTACATCACAGTCACGTGTACATCACAGTCACGTGTACATCACAGTCACGTGTACATCACAGTCACGTGTACATCACAGTCACGTGTACATCACAGTCACGTGTACATCACAGGCACATGTACATCACAGTCACATGTACATCACAGTCACATGTACATCACAGTCACGTGTACATCACAGTCACGTGTACATCACAGTCACATGTACATCACAGTCACGTGTACATCACAGTCACGTGTACATCACAGTCACGTGTACATCACAGTCACGTGTACATCACAGTCACGTGTACATCACAGGCACATGTACATCACAGTCACATGTACATCACAGTCACATGTACATCACAGGCACATGTACATCACAGTCACATGTACATCACAGTCACGTGTACATCACAGTCACGTGTACATCACAGTCACGTGTACATCACAGTCACGTGTACATCACAGTCACGTGTACATCACAGTCACGTGTACATCACAGGCACATGTACATCACAGTCACATGTACATCACAGTCACGTGTACATCACAGTCACGTGTACATCACAGTCACGTGTACATCACAGTCACGTGTACATCACAGTCACATGTACATCACAGTCACATGTACATCACAGTCACATGTACATCACAGTCACATGTACATCACAGTCACATGTACATCACAGTCACATGTACATCACAGTCACATGTACATCACAGTCACATGTACATCACAATCACGTGAACATCACAGTCACATGTACATCACAGTCACATGTACATCACAGTCACGTGTACATCACAGTCACATGTACATCACAGTCACATGTACATCACAGTCACATGTACATCACAGTCACATGTACATCACAGTCACATGTACATCACAGTCACATGTACATCACAGTCACATGTACATCACAGTCACGTGTACATCACAGTCACATGTACATCACAGTCACATGTACATCACAGTCACATGTACATCACAGTCACGTGTACATCACAGTCACGTGTACATCACAGTCACATGTACATCACAGTCACATGTACATCACAGTCACGTGTACATCACAGTCACATGTACATCACAGTCACGTGTACATCACAGTCACATGTACATCACAGTCACGTGTACATCACAGTCACATGTACATCACAGTCACGTGTACATCACAGTCACATGTACATCACAGTCACATGTACATCACAGTCACATGTACATCACAGTCACGTGTACATCACAGTCACATGTACATCACAGTCACATGTACATCACAGTCACATGTACATCACAGTCACGTGTACATCACAGTCACATGTACAACACAGTCACATGTACATCACAGGCACATGTACATCACAGTCACATGTACATCACAGTCACATGTACATCACAGTCACGTGAACATCACAGTCACATGTACATCACAGTCACGTGTACATCACAGTCACATGTACATCACAGGCACATGTACATCACAGTCACATGTACATCACAGTCACGTGTACATCACAGTCACGTGTACATCACAGTCACATGTACATCACAGTCACATGTACATCACAGGCACATGTACATCACAGTCACATGTACATCACAGTCACATGTACATCACAGTCACATGTACATCAAAGTCACATGTACATCACAGTCACATGTACATCACAGGCACATGTACATCACAGTCACATGTACATCACAGTCACATGTACATCACAGTCACGTGAACATCACAGTCACATGTACATCACAGTCACGTGTACATCACAGTCACATGTACATCACAGGCACATGTACATCACAGTCACATGTACATCACAGGCACATGTACATCACAGTCACATGTACATCACAGTCACATGTACATCACAGTCGCATGTACATCACAGTCACATGTACATCACAGTCGCATGTACATCACAGTCGCATGTACATCACAGTCACATGTACATCACAGTCACATGTACATCACAGTCACATGTACATCACAGTCACATGTACATCAGAGTCGCATGTACATCACAGTCACATGTACATCAGAGTCACATGTACATCACAGTCGCATGTACATCACAGTCACATGTACATCACAGTCGCATGTACATCACAGTCACATGTACATCACAGTCACATGTACATCACAGTCACATGTACATCACAGTCGCATGTACATCAGAGTCGCATGTACATCACAGTCACATGTACATCACAGTCACATGTACATCACAGTCACATGTACATCACAGTCACATGTACATCACAGTCACATGTACATCACAGTCACATGTACATCACAGTCACGTGTACATCACAGTCACATGTACATCACAGTCACGTGTACATCACAGTCACATGTACATCACAGTCACGTGTACATCACAGTCACGTGTACATCACAGTCACGTGTACATCACAGTCACGTGTACATCACAGTCACGTGTACATCACAGTCACGTGTACATCACAGTCACATGTACATCAGAGTCACATGTACATCACAGTCACATGTACATCAGAGTCACATGTACATCACAGTCGCATGTACATCACAGTCACATGTACATCACAGTCACATGTACATCACAGTCACATGTACATCACAGTCACGTGTACATCACAGTCACGTGTACATCACAGTCACATGTACATCAGAGTCACATGTACATCACAGTTACATGTACATCAGAGTCACATGTACATCACAGTCGCATGTACATCACAGTCACATGTACATCACAGTCACATGTACATCACAGTCACATGTACATCACAGTCACATGTACATCACAGTCACATGTACATCACAGTCACGTGTACATCACAGTCACGTGTACATCACAGTCACATGTACATCACAGTCACATGTACATCACAGTCACATGTACATCACAGTCACATGTACATCACAGTCACATGTACATCACAGTCACATGTACATCACAGTCACATGTACATCACAGTCACATGTTTGTAGATGAATGGTTCAGAGAACCGACATGTTGATAAATTAGACACATGTGCAACTCTTGGGTATCTTTACTGAGGAAACGTTTCGCCACACAGTGGCTTCATCAGTCCATACAAAGGAGAATCTTGAAGAACAGGAGGAGAATGAGGTAATCAGTCCCTCAACCTTGAGTCGATGTGGTCAGTCCATCAATCGACTCAAGGTTGAGGGACTGATTACCTCATTCTCCTCCTGTTCTTCAAGATTCTCCTTTGTATGGACTGATGAAGCCACTGTGTGGCGAAACGTTTCCTCAATAAAGATACCCAAGAGTTGCACATGAGTCACATGTACATCACAGTCACATGCACATCACAATCACGTGAACATCACAATAACATGTACATCACAATCACGTGATCACAATCACGTGAACATCACAATAACATGTACATCACAATCACGTGATCACAATCACGTGAACATCACAATAACATGTACATCACAATCACGTGATCACAATCACGTGAACATCACAATAACATGTACATCACAATCACGTGATCACAATCACGTGAACATCACAATAACATGTACATCACAATCACGTGATCACAATCACGTGAACATCACAATAACATGTACATCACAATCACGTGATCACAATCACGTGAATATCACAATAACATGTACATCACAATCACGTGATCACAATCACGTGAACATCACAATAACATGTACATCACAATCACGTGATCACAATCACGTGAACATCACAATAACATGTACATCACAATAACATGTACATCACAATCACGTGATCACAATCACGTGAACATCACAATAACATGTACATCACAATCACGTGATCACAATCACGTGAACATCACAATAACATGTACATCACAATCACGTGATCACAATCACGTGAACATCACAATAACATGTACATCACAATCACGTGATCACAATCACGTGAATATCACAATAACATGTACATCACAATCACGTGATCACAATCACGTGAATATCACAATAACATGTACATCACAATCACATGAACATCACAGTCACATGTACATCACAATCACGTGAACATTACAATCACGTGAACATCACAATAACATAAGAACATAAGAAAGGAGGAACACTGCAGCAGGCCTGTTGGCCCATACTAGGCAGGTCCTTTACAATTCATCCCACTAACAAACATTTGACCAACCCAATTTTCAATCCCACCCAAGAAACAAGCTCCGATGTGCAAGTCCCTCTCAAATCCAACCCCTCCCACTCATGTACTTATGCTTCTTAAATTTGAAACTACCCAAAGTCCTAGCTGCAGTGTTCCACCTTTATGTTCTTAAATCCAATCGGTGGTGGAGAGCTCAGAGCAAAGGGCTAGCCAATTACCTCTTTCCCATAGCCAGGTTGTGCGTGTGGACTCCTCACCTCCGACAGACTTCGAAAAAGCCATTGACAACATGTCCATGCACTCAGCCCCGGGCCCAGACTCGTGGAACTCTGTATTCATTAAGAACTGCAAGAAACCCCTCTCGCGTGCCCTAAGTACACTATGGAGGAGGAGCTTGGACATGGGTGAAATTCCGCAGTCACTTAAAACAACGGATATAGCCCCACTCCATAAAGGTGGCAGCAAAGCATTAGCTAAGAACTATAGACCAATAGCTCTGATGTCCCACATCATAAAAATCTTTGAAAGAGTGCTAAGAAGCAGGATTGCAAATCACCTGGATTCCCAAAATCTGCACAATCCAGGGCAACATGGGTTCAGGGCAGGTCGCTCCTGCCTCTCACAACTACTGGATCACTATGATATGGCCCTTGGATGCACTGGAAGAAAATCAGAATGCAGATGTAATATACACAGACTTTGCAAAAGTGTTTGACAAATGCGATCATGGCGTAATAGCGCACAAAATACGTGCTAAAGGAATAACTGGGAAAGCGGGGAGATGGATCTTCAACTTCCTAACAAATCGAACACAAAGAGTAGTGGTCAACAGAGTTAAATCGGAGGCTGCCATAGTGAAGAGCTCTGTTCCACAAGGCACAGTACTCGCCCCCATCTTATTCCTCACCCTCATATCAGACATAGACAGAGATATACACCACAGCACCGCATCATCCTTTGCGGATGATACTAGGATCTGCATGAGGCTGTCATCTGCTGAGGACGCGGTTAACCTCCAAGAAGATATAAACAAAGTTTTCCAGTGGGCAACGGTAAACAATATGATGTTCAATGAGGACAAATTCCAACTACTCCGTTATGGAAAACTGGAGGAGATAATAACTAGAACAGAGTATACTACAGACTCTGGCCATACAATAGAGCGGAAAAATAATGTAAGGGACCTGGGAGTAGTAATGTCTGAGGATCTCACTTTCAAGGATCACAACATAAGAACATAAGAACATAAGAAAGGAGGAACACTGCAGGAGGCCTGCTGGCCCATACTAGGCAGGTCCTTTACAATTCATCCCACTAACAAAACATTTACCCAACCCAATTTTCAATGCTACCCAAGAAATAAGCTCTGATGTGAAAGTCCCACTCAAATCCAACCCTTCCCACTCATGTACTTATCCAACCTAGATTTGAAACTACCCAAAGTCCTAGCCTCAATAACCCAACTAGGTAGACTGTTCCACTCATCAACTACCCTATTTCCAAACCAATACTTTCCTATGTCCTTTCTAAATCTAAACTTATCTAATTTAAATCCATTACTGCGGGTTCTCTCTTGGAGAGACATCCTCAAGACCTTATTAATATCCCCTTTATTAATACCTATCTTCCACTTATACACTTCGATCAGGTCTCCCCTCATTCTTCGTCTAACAAGTGAATGTAACTTAAGAGTCTTCAATCTTTCTTCATAAGGAAGATTTCTGATGCTATGTATTAATTTAGTCATCCTACGCTGAATGTTTTCTAACGAATTTATGTCCATTTTGTAATACGGAGACCAGAACTGAGCTGCATAATCAAGGTGAGGCCTTACTAATGATGTATAAAGCTGCAGTATGACCTCTGGACTTCTGTTGCTTACACTTCTTGATATAAATCCCAGTAATCTATTTGCCTTATTACGTACGCTTAGGCATTGCTGTCTTGGTTTAAGGTTGCTGCTCACCATAACCCCCAAGTCCTTTTCGCAATCTGTATGGCTAAGTTCTACATCATTTAATTTATAAGTACTAGGGTTATGGGCACTCCCAAGCTTCAGAACCTTGCACTTATCTACATTGAACTGCATCTGCCACTTTTCTGACCAAGAATAGAGTTTGTTTAAATCCTCCTGAAGTTCCCTAACATCTACGTTTGAATCAATTAACCTACCTATCTTTGTGTCATCGGCGAATTTGCTCATATCACTAGTAATTCCCTCATCAAGATCTTTGATATATATTATAAACAACAACGGGCCCAAGACTGATCCCTGTGGAACGCCACTTGTTACAGATCCCCACTCGGATTTAACCCCATTTATGGACACTCTCTGCTTCCTGTCAGTGAGCCATGACTCGATCCACGAGAGCACTTTTCCCCCAATGCCATGAGCTGCCACTTTCTTTAACAGTCTATGGTGCGGAACTCTATCAAAAGCCTTACTAAAATCTAAGTAAATAATATCAAATTCTTTATTGTGGTCAACAGCCTCAAAAGCTTTACTGAAGAAAGTTAATAAATTAGTTAGACAAGACCGGCCTCTTGTGAATCCATGCTGAGTATCATTAATCAAGCTATGCTTATCGAGATGGCTTCTTATAATCTCAGCTATAATTGACTCTAGTAATTTGCCTACAATTGAGGTCAGGCTTATTGGGCGGTAATTTGACGGTAACGACTTGTCCCCTGTTTTAAAAATAGGAGTTACATTAGCCATCTTCCACATATCAGACACTACACCTGTTTGAAGAGATAAATTAAAAATATTAGTTAATGGTTCACAGAGCTCCATTTTGCATTCCTTAAGAACCCTTGAAAAAACCTCATCAGGACCCGGCGACTTATTTTGCTTCAGTCTGTCTATCTGCTTCACAACCATCTCACTAGTGACTGTGATGTTACATAATTTATCTTCTTCTAGCCCACTGTAAAAATTAATTACTGGAATATTGTTAGTGTCTTCCTGTGTAAAAACTGAGAGAAAATAATTATTTAAAATCAAGCACATTTCATTCTCATTGTCAGTAAGGTGCCCATAGTTATTTTTAAGGGGACCTATCTTATCTCTAACTTTTGTTCTATAGACCTGGAAAAAACTTTTTGGGTTAGTTTTAGAATCCCTAGCAACTTTAATTTCATAGTCCCTTTTAGCTTTTCTTATCCCCTTTTTAATGTCCCTCTTAATGTCAATATACTGATTCATAAGATGACCCTCACCTCTTTTGATACGCCTATAAATTCCTTTCTTATGCCCTAGTAGATATTTCAGCCTATTATTCATCCATTTTGGGTCATTTCTATTTGATCTAATTTCTTTATATGGGATAAACGCTCTTTGAGCAGCATGTATAGTGTTCAGAAAACTGTCATATTGATAGCTCTCTTCGTTACCCCAGTCAACAGATGATAAGTGTTCTCTAAGCCCATCGTAATCTGCTAAGCGAAAATCTGGGACTGTTACTGAGTTATCGCTACTATCGTACTTCCATTCAATGCTAAATGTAATTGATTTGTGGTCGCTAGCACCCAGTTCCTCTGAAATTTCTAAATTATTAACAAGGGATTCATTGTTTGCAGTGCCACGATCACAAGTGCAAAGAAAATGATAGGATGGATAATGAGAACGTTCAAAACAAGAGATGCCAAGCCAATGATCTTTTTCAAATCATTTGTTCTCTCTAGGCTGGAATACTGCTGTGCATTAACATCTCCATTCAAAGCAGGTGAAATTGCAGATCTAGAGAGTGTACAGAGATCCTTTACTGCACGTATAAGTTCTGTCAAGCACCTTAACTACTGGGAACGCTTGGAAGCACTTGACTTGTACTCGTTGGAACGCAGGAGAGAGAGAGATATATCATAATCTACACTTGGAAAATCCTGGAAGGAATGGTCCCAAATCTGCACACAGAAATCACTCCCTACGAAAGTAAAAGACTAGGCAGGCGAGGCAAAATACCCCCAATTAAAAGTAGGGGTGCCACTGGTACACTAAGAGAAAACACCATAAGTGTCCGGGGCCCAAGACTGTTCAACAGCCTCCCATCAAGCATTAGGAGAATTACCAATAAACCCCTGGCTGCCTTCAAGAGAGAGCTGGACAGATACCTAAAGTCAGTGCCGGATCAACCGGGCGGTGGCTCGTACGTTGGACTGCATGCGGCCAGCAGTAACAGCCTGGTTGATCAGGCCCTGATCCACCGGGAGGCCTGGTTATGGACCGGGCCGCGGGGGCGTTGATCCCCGGAAAAACCTCCAGGTAACCTCGTTCTGTTGGGATCTTAAGTCTCTCTCTCTCTCTCTCTCTCTCTCTCTCTCTCTCTACGAACTTCTTCTGGAGCTTTTGGTCAGCAGACCGAGGCCTTCCACTGGCTTACCCTCCAGCCCTTTGTTTAGAATTATAACCATCAGTGGATTTGATCTTTGAGTAACTTCTCAACAGTGACGACTAGGTTATCATTTAATGTGTGTGCGAGTGTCAGCGTAGCTCAAGAGGCGGGAGCAGGAGCTATACTCTGACATCTGTGAAGACACACCTCAGACCAAAATGGTAACACACACACAAACAGGAAAAAAAAAGTCCTATCTACTGACACATGCCTTTCACCTGATGAAACTACAAGACAGGAGAGACAATGTACAGTGCGCAGAGAGCAGGATAAACACACTCAAACACACTGTCTTAGAATTGCATAGAGTACCAGGCTATAGAGTTAATACAACAAACATCAATGTATAATTTAGTCAGGGTGTAACTAAAGTTGATAACATTGCACACCAACCTGCAGGAACTACTGCACTCGGGTAATGTTAACTTGTCAAGGTAGTGATACATCCATCTTGAAACCTTGATAATATATACACAGAAATTGGTTTACAAAAATACATGAGTAAACACTAGGATATAATTATCAGAAAACGTTTCGGTCCTGAAACCTTGATCACTTCTAACATACAGAGGTTAAGAGGACCGTATATATACGGCAGATAAATGGTTCAGAGAACCGACAAGTTGATAAATTAGACACATGTGCAACACTTAGGTATCTTTAATGAGGAAACGTTTCGCCACACAGTGGCTTCATCAGTCCTATATAAAGAAGAATGAAAATTAGACACACGTGCAACATCTGGGTATCTATATTGTAGACGTGTCGCCATCCAGTGGCTTTATCAATACAAATTCAAGGACATAATTGGAAGACAGTAGAACTATATACAAAAGATGAGGTAATGAGTCCCTCAGTCTTGAAGGGGAAGAGCACCGTAGTGGTGAAGAATATGAAGCAGAGTCATGAAGGCTGGTGCTGTAAATTATTCCACACTGATAGGGTCAACAGGAAGGGTGGTGGAGTAACGATGTATGTCAGAGACAATTTAAATTGTTGTGCTAGAGAAGACATAAAATTAGAAGCGTCAGCCACTGACTCTGGTTACAGCTTCTCGAGGGCCGTGAAAAGCTAATCTTGGGTGTGATTTACAGGGCCCCAAACCTTGATAGAGAGTACAGTAAACTTCTATGGGACGAAAATCGTAAGGCATCTACATATGACAATGTTGTGCTAATGGGAGATTTTAACTTCAGACAAACTGACTGGAGCAATTTGACAGGAAATTTAGAGTCAAGTGACTTTCTTGATACAATTCAAGATTTTTTTTTTTAAACAATTTGTGACAGAACCAACTAGAGAAAATAACCTGCTTGACTTGGTTCTTGCCAGCAGGGAATCACTAATTAATAGTCTTGAGGAATGTAGATGAGTGGTTCAGAGAACCGACAAGTGTTGCACATGTGTCTAATTTATCAAATAGTCTTGAGGTTAATGATGAGCTTGGGGAAAGCGATCACAAATCACTCAGTTTTAATATATCATGGAATTACCCAAATAATGACAATCAAGTCTCTGTCCCTGAATTCCGCTTGGCCGATTTCATAGGACTGAGAAATTACTTGGTGGGCTGAACTGGAATGACCTGACTATGGGTCAAGTAGGTGGTGATGATTGCCGATATGACGTTTTCCAGAGCACAGTTCTACCTGCTCAGACAGTTATGTTCCCAAAAGGGAAATCAGATCAAACAAAAATTATCCTAAATGAATGAACAACAGTTTGAAACATCTCATTGGTCAAAAGAGAGGCATATATAGGCGAATCAAAAGAGGAGAGGGGCAGTTAAGAATCAATATATTCAGTTAGATAAAAAAAAAAGGGAATAAGAAAAGCAAAATGAGATTATGAGGTTAAAGTTCCAAGAGAATCGAAGATTAACCCAAAAGGATTCTTCCAGGTATACAGAAGTAAATCTAGGGACAAGATAGGCCCACTCAAAAGTCACTTGAGTCAGCTCACCAACAGTGATAAGGAAATGTGTGGAATTTTTAACACTTCCACTCAGTTTTTACACAGGAAGATACTACCGATATTCCAGAAATAATAAATTATATAGAACAGGACGATAATAAACTATGCATGATTAGGGTCACAAGTGACATGATCCTTAAACAAATAGATAAATTAGAACCTAACAAATCCTCAGACCCTGATGAACTGTACGCAAGGGTTCTAAAGGAATGTAAAGAGGAGCTTAGTGAGCCTTTGGCTAATCTTTTCAACACTACAAACTGGCATGGTGCCAGATAGGTGGAATATGACAAATGGGATACCTATTTTCAAAGCAGGTGACAGGTCCTTAGCTTCGAACTATAGACCAATAAGCCTAACCTCCATAGTGGGAAAATTTATGGAATCAATAACTGCCGAGGCATTGTAGATGAATGGTTCAGAGAACTGACACGTTGATAAATCAGACACGACCTACTTCCACAGTGAACAAATGTGACACCACCTACGTCTGCTGCACCTCTCCTGCCTACGGTATATAAGCTACTTCTCGGCACATATGCTGTATTCTATTCAATATTGATGGACTGACTGCATCGACTCAAGGTTGAGGGACTGATTACCTCATTCTTCTCCTCGTCTTCATGATTCTCCTTTGTATGGACTGATGAAGCCACTGTGTGGCGAAACGTTTCCTCAATAAAGATACCCAAGAGTTGCACATGTGTCTAATTTATCATCAGTATATATACTGTTTTTGATGATTAAGACACATGTGCAACAGCTGGGTATCTTTATTGATTAAACGTTTCTCCTACACAGTAGGCTCTTTCAGTCAAATACAAAGTAGTAGATACTTAACTGTTGCATTTGTATCTTAATCTTTAACCTGTCAGTATTTTATAATATTTTCAACTATACTGTCTTTTTAGTTCTTGTATGTTAGAAGTGACCAAGATCCCAGGACTGAAACATGTCTTATCAAAGACATGAGAATGAACACTTCAGCAGACCTACTGGCCCATGCGAGGCAGGTCCATGTCACCCCCCCCCCGACTTGGACCAATGACCCACCTAGTCAAGTCAGGTCATATCCACTTGAGGAAGGGGTACGACCTCAGACCCACTAGCACAAGCTTTACCTTTGATATACCTTTGAATAGTATCGAGAGTTTATCTACTCTCTGAGCCCGGCCATGGGCCAGGCTTGTCTGGTGCTTGCCTGGTCAACTAGGCTGCTGCTGCTGGAGGCCCGCTGCCCCACATATCCATCACAGCCTTGTTGATCTGGCACCTGGTGAAGATACTTGTCCAGTTTCCTCGTGAAGGCTTCTACACTTGTTCCAGAAGTGTTTCTGATATCTTCTGGTAAGATGATGAATAGTCTGGGACCCCGGATGTTGATACAGTGTTCCCTTATTGTCCCCGCCGCACACCCTGCTTCTCACTGAGTTTATTTTATACTTCCTCGCATATCTCTCACTCCAGTATGTTATTTTGGCAGTGTGCAGATTTGGGATCAGGCCCTCGAGTACTTTCTAGGTATATATTATCATGTACCTCTCTCCTCCGCTCCAATGAATACATCTTCAAGACTTAAGGCGTTCCCAGTAGTTTAGGTGCTTTACTGGCTCAATGTGAGCCGTAAACGATCTCTGTATTTGTTCCAGCTCAGATATTTCTCCTGCCCTGAACGGGGCCGTCAACACTGAGCAATATTCTAAGTGAGGGAGCACTAGCGATTTGAAGAGTGTCACCATCGGCATTATTTCCCTTGTTTTGAAAGTTGTTAGGTAAGACACATATGCAACAGTTAGGTACCTTTATTTCGAAACGTTTCGCCTACACAGTAGGCTTCTTCAGTCGAGTACAGAAAAGTTGATAGAAGCAGAAGAAACGTGAAGACGATGTAATCAGTCCATCACCCACCCCGTCATCTTTCTGGCTGTCGTGAACTTTGTCTTATTCCCAGGTCTTTTACGTGTTCCTTTCGTTCTATTTGGTGACCCTCTTGAGTGTCGTATACAGTGTTCCTTTTGAGTTCTTCATTCTTTCCATACCTAAGCAGCTGGAACTTATCACCATTGAACGTCATGTTGTTCTTCACTGCTCACTGGAAAACCCTGTTTATGTCTTCCTGCAATTCTTAAGTGTCCTCTACCATAGTGACTTTCATGCTTATTTTAGTGTCATCTGCAAATGATGATACAAAAGTGTGACGGGTGTTTTTATCTGTCTGCTATGAGGATGAGAAACAGCAGAGGTGCCAGGACAGTGCCTTGGGGCACTGAGCTTTTGACCTCGCTGATGCTGGATCTTGCCCTGTTCACTACTACTTTTTGTGTTGTGTGTCACGTCCAACTCGCACCCACCCACACCCACTCATGTATTTATCAAATCTATTTTTAAAACTACACAACGCTTTAGCGTATATGACGGTATTCGGGAGTTTGTTCCACTCATCCACAACTCTATTACCAAACCAGTGCTTTCCTATATCCTTCCTGAATCTGAATTTTTCCAACCTGAAACCACTGCTGCGAGTCATGTCTTGGCTATATATTTTTAGTACGCTCTTTACATCCCCTTTATTTATTCCTGTTTTCCATTTATACACCTTAATCATATCATCCCTAATTCTACGCCTTTCTAGAGAGTGCAGATTCAGGGCCCTCAGTCTATCCTCATAGGGAAGATTTCTGATACATGGGATCAACTTTGTCATCCTCCTTTGTACGTTTTCCAGAGCATTTATATCCATTCTGTAATACGGTGACCAGAACTGTGCAGCATAATCTAAATGAGGCCTAACCAAGGATATACAGAGTTGAAGAACAACCTAAGGACTCCTATTATACTTCTTGATATGAAGCCAAGGATTCTGTTAGCTTAAACCAACTGACGTGATGCCAACAATGGTGTGTCAGTTATTTAGGGAATAATGCAGTGTTTTAGTTTAGTCACAATATAAATGGCGCCCTCCGATACACTCGCTCCTCGGGAAAAAAATGTAAATCTTTCCCTAACGCCGAGTCTCCCCGGCTCCCTTTTCCCCGTCCTTGTCCCCACCAATAAGACAAAAGATTCAGATCAACGGGGAAAGAGAAAGAGATAAGAGGATCAAAGAATCGTACACAAACGCGGATGGAATCACAAACACCAGCAGCGACCAACCAACACAACAGGAGAAGCCAGATATCTTTATGCTGGCCCATTGATCTTTGGTCTCCTCCTTCTCCCCTTCCTTACCACGTACCTTATATATGTATATATTTTTTATCCTTCCCTACTCTTATTTCCCGCATTCTAACCATATTCTAAAACAGACAACCTATAAATCCTTCAATCCCTTCTGGAGACTAAACTTTTAAGTGGGGAAAAGGAGACAAATTTTCCATTAGCAAACTGAATTACGAAACATAAAAATGATCACTGATTAAAATTACAATAGGCTATATTAAGTTAATATACATTATATTTATATTATCTAGTGGTTGGCTAGGATAATTCAACTATGTTACATTTTGACCAAAATAAACTTTGGAAGGTTACATTTCATATAGGCTAGAATCTGTAACAATAACTTTATTTACTACCAGTACATGTACAAGGTATGCAGACCATAGCTGACATCAATGACATATTACTAAATAGAAAGTAGCGTGTTATGCTGAGCATTTCTCGCAAATTAGGTCACTGTCCCAGGATGCCACCCACACCAGTCCACTAACACCCAGGATGCGACCCACACCAGTCCACTAACACCCAGGATGCCACCCACACCAGTCCACTAACACCCAGGATGCGACCCACACCAGTCCACTAACACCCAGGATGCGACCCACACCAGTCCACTAACACCCAGGATGCGACCCACACCAGTCCACTAACACCCAGGATGCGACCCACACCAGTCCACTAACACCCAGGATGCGACCCACACCAGTCCACTAACACCCAGGATGCGACCCACACCAGTCCACTAACACCCAGGATGCGACCCACACCAGTCCACTAACACCCAGGATGCGACCCACACCAGTCCACTAACACCCAGGATACGACCCACACCAGTCCACTAACACCCAGGATGCCACCCACACCAGTCCACTAACACCCAGGATGCGACCCACACCAGTCCACTAACACCCAGGATGCGACCCACACCAGTCCACTAACACCCAGGTACTCATTTTACTGATGGGGAACATAGACAACAGGTGTAAAGAAACACGCCCAATGTTTCTACCCTGGCTGGGAATCGAACCCAGATCCTCGCCGTGTGAAGCAAGAGCTTTAGCCACCAGGCCACCAGAGCCCCAGATAGACTTTCACAAATTTAAGCAAGATTGTGCCCTCCAAATCCGTAGTAGTGAATGAGGAAGACTGCTCTCTCATCGATCAAGTATTCTATTCAAGACTGAGGTATTCTATTCAAGATTGATGGACTGACCACATCGACTCAAGGTTGAGGGACTTAGCTCAGTGGTGACGTGAAGACTTGTTTGTGTGCTCTCTGTGTATCTGAACCAGGATGCCCTCTATTGAGCAACTCTACTAGCAGCTAAAAGAGGAGCTTAGGGTTGCTAAGCTGGAGATATGGCGACTAACGGAGGAGAACAAGAGGATTCGTAGTAATCCTGTTGTGAGTCCTCACGTTAAGAGAAGAACCTGGTCAGTGGCTGTACAACATGGAACCAAGCTGAGGATCAAGAAGACCGATGGAGAGGCAGAAACAACGAAGAACCAGAAGACTACTGTAGAAATTTCCAACCCATTTTCGGTGGTACCTGATGAATGTGGGTTGTCTACTGGGAACGTCACAACGAACACCGAGGTAGCATTGGCAGACGTGAGTGAAACATCCCCTGAAACCCCAACGAAGACCATCGAGAACGTCACGACGAATTCCACAAGTGAAGGTAAGAACATTGTTTTAGTTGGAGACAAGTTAAGTTTATGGATAGGGCGTTTTGTCTTAGGGAGAGGAAGAGGAGGCAGAGGGTATGTTCACCTGGGACTGGGATGGGAGATATTGTTAGCCGTCTGGACATCATGAAAGGTAATGGGAGCAATCCTATTATCTGCCTCAGTGCGGGAGGCAACGATGTTGGCAGACCTAGGAGTGAGGACCTGATTAGCAGGTATAGGTCAGCAATAGAAATAATTGGGAAGGGTGGGAACCCTATCATATGTGGTATTTTGCCAAGGAGAGGAGTTGGAAACGAATGGTTGTCCAGGGCAATTGGTATCAATTGCTGGCTGGACAAATACTGTAAGAAAAATGCGGTAACATTCATTGACAGCTGGGACCTCTTCTATGGCAGAAATGACATGTATGCCAGGGATGGGGTTCACTTATCTAGGTCTGGGGTGGGAGCACTAGCAACTGCAGTGGAGGGAGGTGTTAGGACTTTAAACTAGGAATAGTTAGTGGTATGGGTTTTGGCGGGAAAACAGTGGAGTCCCAGTATAGTAATATGAGTACTAGGAGAACTAGTAATAGGCAAAATGAGGTGGATATTGGAAAGCCAGTGGCACTAGGTGACAAAGACAGTAATACGTTTAGTGGAAAAACAGAAATGAGCAGGAAGTGTAAAGAAAAAGGAGAGTCTTTAAATATACGTTATGCTAATTCCCGCAGTGCTAGGAATAAGATGGACGAGTTGAGACTAGTTGCTAGAGCAGGTAACATTGATGTATTTGCCATTACTGAGACGTGGTTTAATTCAAAAAGTCGGGACATGCCTGCAGAATGTCACATTCAGGGTTTTAAATTGTTCCAAGTAGATAGAAGTATCGGGAAGGGGGGTGGGGTGGCACTGTATGTCCGAGATCGCTCGAACTGTTGCATAAAAACGGGTATTAATTCTGAAGTAACACATACAGAGTCTGTCTGGATAGAATTTTCAGAGGGGCATGAAAAATTGATTTTAGGAGTGATATACCATCCCCCAAACTTAGATAGGGACCAAGGGAGACTACTATGGGAGGAAATTGTTCAGGCCACAAGGCCCGATAATGTAGTAATTGATAAATTAGACACATGTGCAACTCTTGGGTATCTTTATTGAGGAAACGTTTCGCCACACAGTGGCTTCATCAGTCCATACAAAGGAGAATCTTGAAGAACAGGAGGAGAATGAGGTAATCAGTCCCTCAACCTTGAGTCGATGTGGTCAGTCCATCAATCTTGATCAGTCCCTCAAGGTTGAGGGACTGATTACCTCATTCTCCTTCTGTTCTTCAAGATTCTCCTTTGTATGGACTGATGAAGCCAATGTGTGGCGAAGCGTTTCCTCAATAAAGATACCCAAGAGTTGCACACGTGTCTAATTTATCAACATGTCGGTTCTCTGAACCATTCATCTACAAATGTAGTAATTCTAGGAGAATTTCTTGACTGGGTTATTTCTTGACTTGGGTTATTGAGGCTAAAACCTTGGGTAGTTTCAAATTTAGGTTGGATAAATACATGAGTGAGAGGGGTTGGATTTGCATACGAGTGGATAGAATTATCAGAGCTTATTTCTTGGGTAGCATTGAAAATTGGGTTGGGCAAATGTTTTGTTAGTGGGATGGATTGTAAAGGACCTGCCTAGTATGGGCCAACAGACCTGCTGCAGTGTACCTCATTTCTTATGTTCTTATGTTTTCTAAATTTCACTATCCTCGTCACTTCATTAGAGACTCCAAACACCGTGCACATAACATCTTAACTCACTCAGAAGATACTACACAGACAGTCCTCCCCACCAACTCTGTTGTCATACACGTCTCTTCACATCTCTACTGCTTCTGCCCTCTCTCGGAGAGATATCCTCAAGACCTTACTAATATCCCCTTTAATACCCATCTTCCACTTATACACTTCGATCAGGTCTCCCCTCATTCTTCGTCTAACAAGTGAATGTAATTTAAGGGTCTTCAATCTTTCTTCATAAGGAAGATTTCTAATGCTATGTATTAATTTAGTCATTCTACGCTGAATGTTTTCTAACGAATTTATGTCCATTCTGTAATATGGAGACCAGAACTGAGCTACATAATCTAGGTGAGGCCTTACTAATGATGTATAAAGCTGCAGTATGACCTCTGGACTTCTGTTGCTTACACTTCTTGATATAAATCCCAGTAATCTATTTACATTATTATGCACGCTTAGGGACTGCTGTCTTGGTTTAAGGTTGCTGCTTACTATAACCCCCAAATCCTTTTCACATTCTATACGGCTAAGTTCAACATTATTAAGCTGGTAGGTACTAGGGTTATGAACATTTCCGAGCTTTAGAACTTTACATTTATCTACACTGAACTTCATCTGCCACTTTTCTGACCACGAATTGAGTTTGTCTAAATCCTCCTTAAGTTGAACATTAAAATGGTATGAAATACCGACAGATTGTTAGGTAAGACACATATGCAACAGTTAGGTATCTTTATTTAGAAACGTTTCGCCTACACAGTAGGCTTCTTCAGTCGAGTACAGAGAGGTTGATAGAAGCAGAAGATACTTGAAGACGATGTAATCAGTCCATCACCCTTAAAGTTTTGAGGTGGTCAGTCCCTCAGTCTGGAGAAGAGCATTGTTCCGTTGTCTGAAACAATATGAAGTTGAAGTGACAGAATGGGGCCTTTATATAGTCCCAAAGCAACCTACGTCTCACCTCCTGGCACTATATAAAGGCCCCATTCTGTCACTTCAACTTCATATTGTTTCAGACAACGGAACAATGCTCTTCTCCAGACTGAGGGACTGACCACCTCAAAACTTTAAGGGTGATGGACTGATTACATCGTCTTCAAGTATCTTCTGCTTCTATCAACCTCTCTGTACTCGACTGAAGAAGCCTACTGTGTAGGCGAAACGTTTCTAAATAAAGATACCTAACTGTTGCATATGTGTCTTACCTAACCTCCTTAAGTTGTGAGACATCATCGTCTGAATCGATTATCCTATCTTCGTGTCATCAGCAAATCTGCTTATGTCACTAGTAATTCCCTCGTCAAGGTCATTTATATATATTATAAAACTCAATGGGCCTAAAACTGTTCCCTGCGGAACACCACTTGTTACAGATCTCCACTCAGATTTAACCCCATATATGCGCACACTGCTTCCTATTAGTGAGCCATGACTCGATCCATCCGGAATTTTGCCCCAATGCCATGAGCTGCCATTTCTTCAACAGTCTCTGATGAGGTACTCTATCAAAAGCCTTACTCAAGTCTAAATAAACAATATCGAATTCTTTATCCTGATCAACGGCCTCAAAAGCTTTGCTGAAGAAGGTTAATAAATTAGTTAGGCAGGAACGGCCCCTGGTAAAACCATGCTGAGTATGATAAATTAGACACATGTGCAACTCTTGGGTATCTTTATTGAGGAAACGTTTCGCCACACAGTGGCTTCATCAGTCCATACATAGGAGAAACTTGAAGAACAGGAGGAGAATGAGGTAATCAGTCCCTCAACCTTGAGTCGATGTGTTCAGTCCATCAATCTTGAGTAGAATACGGCAGATGAGCGGAGAAGCAGCTTATAAACCGTATGGCAGGAGAGGTGTAGCAGTCATAGGTAGTGTCACATTTGTTCAACGTGGAAGTAGGTTGTGCCCAAGAATTAGGCAAGCGAAGAATTCCTAAGTATTAAGATCCCAAGAAGTTGCAGTGTCTGACAGGTTTGTAGATGAATGGTTCAGAGAACCGACATGTTGATAAATTAGACACATGTGCAACTCTTGGGTATCTTTATTGAGGAAACGTTTCGCCACACAGTGGCTTCATCAGTCCATACATAGGAGCAACTTCTTGGGATCTTAATACTTAGGAATTCTTCGCTTGCCTAATTCTTGGGCACAACCTACTTCCACGTTGAACAAATGTGACACTACCTATGACTGCTACACCTCTCCTGCCATACGGTTTATAAGCTGCTTCTCCGCTCATCTGCCGTATTCTACTCAAGATTGATGGACTGAACACATCGACTCAAGGTTGAGGAACTGATTACCTCATTCTCCTCCTGTTCTTCAAGTTTCTCCTATGTATGGACTGATGAAGCCACTGTGTGGCGAAACGTTTCCTCAATAAAGATACCCAAGAGTTGCACATGTGTCTAATTTATCAACATGTCGGTTCTGTTAGGTAAGACACATATGCAACAGTTAGGTATCTTTATTTCGAAACGTTTCGCCTACACAGTAGGCTTCTTCAGTCGAGTACAGAAAAGTTGAAAGAAGCAGAAGATACTTGAAGACGATGTAATCAGTCCATCACCCTTAAAGTTTTGAGGTGGTCAGTCCCTCAGTCTGGAGAAGAGCATTGTTCCGTTGTCTGAAACAATATATTGTTTCAGACAACGGAACAATGCTCTTCTCCAGACTGAGGGACTGACCACCTCAAAACTTTAAGGGTGATGGACTGATTACATCGTCTTCAAGTATCTTCTGCTTCTATCAACTTTTCTGTACTCGACTGAAGAAGCCTACTGTGTAGGCGAAACGTTTCGAAATAAAGATACCTAACTGTTGCATATGTGTCTTACCTAACAATCTGTCGGTATTTTATACCATTTTAATGTTCATGTCGGTTCTCTGAACCATTCATCTACATGCTGAGTATCATTAATCAAGCTATGCTTATCGAGATGGCTTCTTATAATCTCAGCTATAATTGACTCTAGTAATTTGTCTACAGTGAGGAAATGGTATGGTGATACCGACAAGATGTGGAAAAAGACACTTAAAGTCTACCGGAAGCCTACCTACAAGAATGATCTTCTACATTTCTTCTCTCACCATGACACAAGAACTAAAAGAGGGGTAGTTATTGGCTTCTTTCTGAGAGCCTACAGAATTTCCAGTCCGCAGTTCCTCGAAGAAGAATGTACATACATCACCAACTCTTTTAGTTCACTACACTTTCCCCTACACTTCATACGTGACTGTAGGATACGTGCAACACGTATCCTCAGCAAGACCAACACCTATCAAATTGAAGAAAAGCCTCCAAGTTACATCGTTTTACCGGTCAGCAACGTTGCCACTAATGTTTCAAAAATGTTTGACAGAAAACTGGCTAAAATATCTACCAGCTCTTCAACTACTATTAGGAACCTGATACAAAAACCCAAGCATGATTCTGGCACAAGTGCAGGAATCTACACTATACCATGTGGGGTGTGTGACAGTATATGTAGGGGAAACAGCCAGAACTCTGGACATTAGAATAGCAGAACACAAAAATGCTTGCAGAAATGATGACCGCAAAAACGCATGTGTTCAACATAGAGACGATGTTGGACACCTCATGAAATTCAATGAAGCTAAACTAGTTATTAAAGAAGACGACTTAAGACGGAGAAAATGCATTGAAGCTGCACTAATTTCTGTCAGTAACACTATAAAGCAAAAATCCGGTAGTTACAGTATTTCAAAATTACTAAGCAAGAGGATATTACCCATCCTGGGAACTGGTGTTACTTGATGCCAGCAGGTCCCTCTCTTGCCTCACCTCCTTAGTTCCATTACTACTACTACTACTATTACCACCTCTACCCACGCTTCACCTCACCTGACTCCCACCACTATATATATGTGTGTTTTCTTAGTTTTCTCTGTATTAGGACTGAAGAAGCCACTCGTGGCGAAACGTTTCCTTTAATAAATGTCCTGAACTGTACATAAGTGTCTTTTTCCACAATTTGTCTACAATTGAGGTTAGGCTAATTGGGCGGTAATTTGACGGTAACGACTTGTCCCCTGCTTTAAAAATAGGAATTACATTAGCCATCTTCCACATATCAGACACTACATCTGTTTGAAGAGATAAATTAAAAATATTAGTTAAAGGTTCACAGAGTTCCATTTTACACTCTTTAAGAGCCATTGAAAAAAGTTCATCAGGGTCCGGGGATTTATTTTGCTTTAACAGGTCTATCTGTTTGATAACCATTTCGGTAGTGACTGTGATATTGCATAATTTATCATCTTCAAGCCCACTATAAAAATTAATTACTGGGATATTGTCAGTGTCTTCCTGAGTGAAAACCGAGAGAAAATAATTATTAAGAATAGAGCACATTTCATTCTCCTTGTCAGTGAGATGCCCAGAGTTATTTTTAAGGGGACCTATCTTATCTCTAACTTTTGTTCTATAAACCTGGAAAAAGCTTTTTGGGTTAGTTTTTGAATCCCTAGCAACTTTAATTTCATAGTCCCGTTTAGCTTTTCTTATCCCCTTTTAATGTCCCTCTTAATGTCAATATACTGATTCATAAGATGACCCTCACCTCTCTTGATATGCCTATATATTCCTTTCTTCTGCCCTAAAAGATATTTGAGCCTATTATTCATCCATTTGGGGCCATTTCTATTCGATCTGATTTCCTTATATGGGATAAATGTCCTTTGGGAAGCATGTATTGTGCTAAGAAAGCTAACGAAGAGAACTGATAGTTCTCTTCGTTACTCCAGTCCGCAGATGATATAAGTGTTCTCTAAGCCCATTGTAATCTGCTAAGCGAAAATCTGGGACCATTACTGAATTATCCCTACTATCATACTTCCATTCAATGCTAAAGGCAACTGATTTGTGATCGCTTGTTCCGAGTTCCTCGGTAATTTCTAAATTATTAACAAGGGTTTCCTTGTTTGCCAAAACCAAGTCAAACAGGTTATTTCCCCTTGTAGGCTCTGTCAAAAACTGCCTCAAAAAACAATGCTGAACTACTTCTAAGTAATAAAGTTGGTAGAATTACCGACAATATGTAAAGTAAAAGGACACAAGTGCAACTAATGTGACATTTATTGTGGCAACGTTTCGCTCTCCAGGAGCTTTATCAAGCCATTAGGTAATGGCTTGATAAAGCTCCTGGAGAGCGAAACGTTGCCACAATAAATGTCACATTAGTTGCACTTGTGTCCTTTTACTTTACATACTTCTAAGTAGTCATTTGATTCTAAATTCCCAGTCAAGACATTCTAATCAATATGACTAAAGTTAAAGTCTCCTAGAATTACTACTTACTACGCCTTGTGGCCTGAACAATTTCCTCCCACAGTAGTCTCCCTTGGTCCCTATCTAAGTTTGGGAGACGGTATGTTACACCTAAAATCAATTTTTCATGTCCCTCTGAAAATTTTATCCAGACTCTGTATGTGTTACTTCAGAATTAATACCCGTTATTATGCAACAGTTCAAGCGATCTCGGACATACAATGCCACCCCACCCCCCTTCCCGATACTTCTATCTACTTGGAACAATTTAAAACCCTGAATGTGACATTCTGCAGGCATGTCCCGACATTTTGAATTAAACCACGTCTCAGTTATGGCAAATACATCAATGTTACCTGCACTAGCAACTAATCTTAACTCGTCCATCTTATTCCTAGCACTGCGGGAATTAGCATAACGTATATTTAAAGACTCTCCTTTTTCTTTACCCTTCCTGCTCATTTCTGTTTTTCCACTAAACGTATTACTGTCTTTCTTTGTCACCTAGTGCCACTGGCTTTCCAATATCCACCTCATTTTGCCTATTACTAGTTCTCCTAGTACTCATATTACTATACTGGGACTTCACTGTTTTCCCGCCAAAACCCATACCACTAACTATTCCTAGTTTAAAGTCCTAACACCTCCCTCCACTGCAGTTGCTAGTGCCACCACCCCAGACCTAGATAAGTGAACCCCATCCCTGGCATACATGTCATTTCTGCCATAGAAGAGGTCCCAGTTTTCAATGAATGTTACCGCATTTTTCTTACAGTATTTGTCCAGCCAGCAATTGACACCAATTGCCCTGGACAACCATTCATTTCCAACTCCTCTCCTTGGCAAAATACCACATATGATAGGGTTCCCACCCTTCCTCCTAATTATCTCTATTGCTAACTCGTAGTTATTTTTAAGGGGACCTATCTTATCTCTAACTTTTGTTCTATACACCTGGAAAAAACTTTCTGGGTTAGTTTTCGAATCCCCACTGTGTGGGCGAAACGCTGTCAATAAACTATGACATTATACTACATTTGTGTCCAGGTATAAAGGCGCCTAGTCTTTCAACACCCTCCATTCACATGTAAGGACAACTGTCAACAACCTTAGTTGTTTTCAAGAGGGAACTTGGTTAGTTCCCCAAGTCAGTTCCTGATCACCCTGTCTGTTGTGAATATGTTGAACTGCGTACTGCTAACACCAACAGCCTGATATAGGATGGAGCCGTGGCGACAGTGACCCTTGAAACTGTCTACAGGTAATATACAGATTTAGACCAAAAAAAAAGCTTTGGTAGGCTATATTAAGATAAGCTAAGGCATATTTAAGCTACGTTAAGGTTTATTAGGCTACATGTAATTATTCTGTATCATAATTAAGATCAATTAAGCTTGGTTAAGCTACAATAAGATAGCTAGGATTGCTGTGTAAGCTAAATAAAATTAAGCTTGGCTAGGATATATTTATACAAGTTAGGATAGTTTTAGTCTAAATTAAGCTTATCCGGACTCTGTTAAAACAGGTTAGTGTAGATGTAGGCAACAGAGTTTAGCTATATTAAGATAATTTAGGATATACTGAGGTTAGGATAGACTGTGGCTAAGCTGGAGCTAGGATTGCAGTGGCTAGGCTGGAGCGAGGCTTGCAGTGGGTAGGCTGGAGCGAGGCTTGCAGTGGCTAGGCTGGAGTTAGGCTTGCAGTGGGTAGGCTGGAGCTAGGATTGCAGTGGCTAGGCTGGAGCGAGGCTTGCAGTGGCTAGGCTGGAGCTAGGCTTGCAGTGGCTAGGCTGGAGCGAGGCTTGCAGTGACTAGGCTGGAGCGAGGCTTGCAGTGGCTAGGCTGGAGCGAGGCTTGCAGTGGCTAGGCTGGAGCGAGGCTTGCAGTGGCTAGGCTGGAGCGAGGCTTGCAGTGGCTAGGCTGGAGCGAGGCTTGCAGTGACTAGGCTGGAGCGAGGCTTGCAGTGGCTAGGCTGGAGCGAGGCTTGCAGTAGCTAGGCTGGAGCTAGGCTTGCAGTGGCTAGGCTGGAGCGAGGCTTGCAGTGGCTAGGCTGGAGCGAGGCTTGCAGTGGCTAGGCTGGAGCGAGGCTTGCAGTGGCTAGGCTGGAGCTAGGCTTGCAGTGGCTAGGCTGGAGCGAGGCTTGCAGTGGCTAGGCTGGAGCGAGGCTTGCAGTAGCTAGGCTGGAGCTAGGCTTGCAGTGGCTAGGCTGGAGCGAGGCTTGCAGTGGCTAGGCTGGAGCGAGGCTTGCAGTGGCTAGGCTGGAGCGAGGCTTGCAGTGGCTAGGCTGGAGCGAGGCTTGCAGTGGCTAGGCTGGAGCTAGGCTTGCAGTGGCTAGGCTGGAGCGAGGCTTGCAGTGGCTAGGCTGGAGCGAGGCTTGCAGTAGCTAGGCTGGAGCTAGGCTTGCAGTGGCTAGGCTGGAGCGAGGCTTGCAGTGGCTAGGCTGGAGCGAGGCTTGCAGTAGCTAGGCTGGAGCGAGGCTTGCAGTGGCTAGGCTGGAGCGAGGCTTGCAGTGGCTAGGCTGGAACTAGGCTTGCAGTGGCTAGGCTGGAGCGAGGCTTGCAGTAGCTAGGCTGGAGCGAGGCTTGCAGTAGCTAGGCTGGAGCTAGGCTTGCAGTGGCTAGGCTGGAGCGAGGCTTGCAGTGGCTAGGCTGGAGCGAGGCTTGCAGTGGCTAGGCTGGAGCGAGGCTTGCAGTGGCTAGGCTGGAGCGAGGCTTGCAGTGGCTAGGCTGGAGCTAGGCTTGCAGTGGCTAGGCTGGAGCGAGGCTTGCAGTGGCTAGGCTGGAGCGAGGCTTGCAGTAGCTAGGCTGGAGCTAGGCTTGCAGTGGCTAGGCTGGAGCGAGGCTTGCAGTGGCTAGGCTGGAGCGAGGCTTGCAGTGGCTAGGCTGGAGCGAGGCTTGCAGTGGCTAGGCTGGAGCGAGGCTTGCAGTGGCTAGGCTGGAGCGAGGCTTGCAGTGGCTAGGCTGGAGCGAGGCTTGCAGTGGCTAGGCTGGAGCGAGGCTTGCAGTGGCTAGGCTGGAGCGAGGCTTGCAGTGGCTAGGCTGGAGCGAGGCTTGCAGTGGCTAGGCTGGAGCGAGGCTTGCAGTGGCTAGGCTGGAGCGAGGCTTGCAGTGGCTAGGCTGGAGCGAGGCTTGCAGTGCTAGGTGACCCTAAATGCACACACTGCTGGCCAGGTAATTAGCTGGGTAATGAAGAACCACTAAACTCTTATTACACCTCGTTACTACAGTCGTTTATACACAACACTATTTTCTAGCAGCGCCCCTTCCATCCCTTTTATTTCCTGCTTCCCTTGATATATTATCCCCCCCCCATGTCCCTTTACTTTATTTCCTGCCACCCCCATAATTATTTCCTAGTTTTTAAAACCGATAAGGTGATAAAAACTTGCAGAACAGAAATTTTTATTAAGAAAACGTTTCGAGACCTTGATAACCTTGAAAACACTGTCTTCAGGTGTTTAAAGTCTATCAACTACACGAGGGTCATTAAGGCTCCATGAAACCTCTTTACCACCTACTCCCCTCAAGGGAGGTTCCTTGACACTGGTGAGGGGCTCTTGATCTAGGGAATTCGATCTGTGCTCCAGTTCCCTGAATTGAGCCTGAATACCTTCCATTCTTCCCCCCCCCCACCACGAGTGCTGTATAATCCTATGGGTTTAGCGCTCCACCATGATTATAATAACAATTTACCACCTACTGATGATTAGGACACATGTGCAACAGTTAGACGTATTTATTGTCGAAACGTTTCGCCGACGCGGTAGGCTTCATCAGTCAAATACAGAGGAGAATGTGTTGTAGATAGCAGTATTGGCGAATTCAAGGTCACGCAAATACTTCAACAACCTTGGAGAAGTAGTTTGAGGCAGTCAGTCCCTCAGCCTGTTGCACACGGGTCTTACTCCCCAGCTGTCGGTATTTTATACCGTTTTCAACAAATTCACTGCCAGTCAAGCAGTACACACACACACACACACACACACACACACACACACACACACACACACACACACACACGCACATATTTCTTCAGCCACAGAGTAGTCAGGAAGTGGAGTAGTTTGGGAAGCGATGTAGTGGACGCAGGATCCATATATAGCTTTAAGCAGAGGTATGATGAAGCTCACAGTTCAGGGAGAGTGACCTAGTAGCGACCAGTGAAGAGGCGGGGCCAGGAGCTAAGACTCGACCCCTGCAACCTCAACTAGGTGAGTACATGACTCACGAAATCGTAATGACACGATTGCAAACAAACCATACCACGGGCGGGAGTGAACCCGCGGTCAGTCTCAAAACTCCAGACCGTCGCGTTAGCTGGTCCAGTGGCTAACGCGGTCTGGAATTTTGAGACTCTCTGACCGCGGGTTCAATCCTGCCGGTGGTATGGTTTAGGCGAGTACAACTAGGTGAGTACACCTCCCTGAGTCCTGAGAGCAGCAGACACAGTGTGTGCCGCCCAGTATATATATGCTGAAGGACATCCACATCTTGGTCTTACATCTTGTGATTATTCTCAAAGGGAAACTTCAGGTATATAATCAGTTGAGGGATTCTTAAGTTTATCCAGAATACAGTGGACCCCCGGTTAACGATATTTTTTCTCTCCAGAA
>NC_091366.1:16754447-16831574 GCF_038502225.1 Cherax quadricarinatus
ATATTTGTGTTGTGAGTGATAATCCAGTGTCAACACCTGCACGTGTTGGGGTGTCAACACCTGCACGTGTTGGGGTGTCAACACCTGCACGTGTTGGGGTGTCAACACCTGCACGTGTTGGGGTGTCAACACCTGCACGTGTTGGGGTGTCAACACCTGCACGTGTTGGGGTGTCAACACCTGCACGTGTTGGGGTGTCAACACCTGCACGTGTTGGGGTGTCAACACCTGCACGTGTTGGGGTGTCAACACCTGCACGTGTTGGGGTGTCAAACACATGCACGTGCTGGGGTGTCAACACCTGCACGTGTTGGGGTGTCAACACCTGCACGTGTTGGGGTGTCAACACCTGCACGTGTTGGGGTGTCAACACCTGCACGTGTTGGGGTGTCAACACATGCACGTGCTGGGGTGTCAACACCTGCACGTGTTGGGGTGTCAACACCTGCACGTGTTGGGGTGTCAACACATGCACGTGCTGGGGTGTCAACACCTGCACGTGTTGGGGTGTCAACACCTGCACGTGTTGGGGTGTCAACACCTGCAGGTGTTGGGGTGTCAACACCTGCACGTGTTGGGGTGTCAACACCTGCACGTGTTGGGGTGTCAACACCTGCACGTGTTGGGGTGTCAACACCTGCACGTGGTGGGGTGTCAACACCTGCACGTGTTGGGGTGTCAACACCTGCACGTGTTGGGGTGTCAACACCTGCACGTGTTGGGGTGTCAACACCTGCACATGCTGGGGTGACAACACCTGTACATGCTGGGGTGTCAACACCTGCACGTGCTAGGGTGTCAACACCTGCACACGCTGGGGTGACAACACATGCACGTGCTGGGGTATCAACACCTGCACATGCTGGGGTGTCAACACCTGCACATGCTGGGGTGTCAACACCTGCACATGCTGGGGTGACAACACCTGCACATGCTGGGGTGTCGACACCTGCACATGCTGGGGTGTCAACACCTGCACATGCTGGGGTATCAACACCTGCACATGCTGGGGTGACAACACCTGCACATGCTGGGGTGTCAACACCTGCACGTGCTAGGGTGTCAACACCTGCACACGCTGGGGTGTCAACACCTGCACATGCTGGGGTATCAACACCTGCACCTGCTGGGGTGTCAACACCTGCACATGCTGGGGTATCAACACCTGCACATGCTGGGGTGTCAACACCTGCACATGCTGGGGTATCAACACCTGCATGTACTGGGGTATCAACACCTGCACATGCTGGGGTATCAACACCTGCACCTGCTGGGGTGTCAACACCTGCACATGCTGGGGTATCAACACCTGCACATGCTTGGGTGGCAACACCTGCACATGCTGGGGTATCAACACCTGCACATGCTGGGGTGTCAACAGCTGCACATGCTGGGGTGTCAACAGCTGCACATGCTGAGGTATCAACACCTGCACATGCTGGGGTATCAACACCAGCACATACTGGGGTGTCAACACCTGCACATGCTGGGGTGTCAACACCTGCACGTGCTGGGGTGTCAACACCTGCACGTACTGGGGCGTCAACACCTGCACATTCTGGGGTGTCAACACCTGCACATGCTGGTGTGTCAACAAATGCACATGCTGGGGTATCAACATTTGCACATGCTGGGGTGTCAACACCTGCACATGCTAGGGTGTCAACACCTGCATTTGCTGGGGTGTCAACACCTGTACGTGATGGGGTGTCAACGCTTGCAGGTGCTGGGGTGTCAACACCTGCACATGCTGGGGTATCAACACCTGCACATGCTGGGGTGTCAACACCTGCACATGCTGGGTGTTAACACCTGCACATGCTGGGGTGTCAACAGCTGCACATGCTGGGGTATCAACACCTGCACATGCTGGGGTATCAACACCTGCACATGCTGGAGTGTCAACACCTGCACATGCTGGGTGTCAACACCTGCACGTGCTGGGGTGTCAACACCTGCACGTACTGGGGTGTCAACACTTGCACATGCTGGGGTTTCAACCTGCACATGCTGGGGTGTCAACACCTGCACATGCTGGGGTATCAACACCTGCACATGGTGGGGTATCAACACCTGCACATGCTGGGGTGTCAACACCTACACATGCTGGAGTATCAACACCTGCACATGCTGGGGTATCAACACCTACACATGCTGGGGTGTCAACACCTGCACATGCTGGGGTACCAACACCTGGATATGCTGGGGTGTCAACACCTGCACATGCTGGGGTGTCAACACCTGCACATGCTGGGGTATCAACACCTGCACATGCTGGGGTATCAACACCTGCACATGCTGGGGTGTCATCACCTACACATGCTGGAGTATCAACACCTGCACATGCTGGGGTATCAACACCTGCACATGCTGGGGTGTCAACACCTGCACATGCTGGGGTGTCAACACCTGCACATGCTGGGGTACCAACACCTGGATATGCTGGGGTGTCAACACCTGCACATGCTGGGGTGTCAACACCTGCACATGCTGGGGTATCAACACCTGCACATGCTGGGGTATCAACATCTGCACGTGCTGGGGTGTCAACACCTGCACATGCTGGGGTATCAACACCTGCACATGCTGGGGTGTCAACACCTACACATGCTGGGTGTCAACACCTGTATATGCTGGGGTGTCAACACCTGGATATGCTGTGGTGTCAACACCTGCACATGATAGGGTGTCAACACCTGCACATGCTGGGGTATCAACACCTGCACATGCTGGGGTGTCAACACCTGCACATGCTGGGGTGTTAACACCTGCACATGCTGGGGTGTCAACACCTGCGCATGCTGGGGTACCAACACCTGGATATGCTGGGGTGTCAACACCTGCACATGCTGGGGTGTCAACACCTGCACATGCTGGGGTATCAACACCTGCACATGCTGGGGTATCAACATCTGCACGTGCTGGGATGTCAACACCTGCACATGCTGGGGTGTCAACACCTACACATGCTAGGTGTCAACACCTGTATATGCTGGGGTATCAACACCTGGATATGCTGGGGTGTCAACACCTGCACATGATAGGGTGTCAACACCTGCACATGCTGGGGTGTCAACACCTGCACATGCTGGGGTATCAACACCTGCACGTGCTGGGGTATCAACACCTGCATATGCTGGGGTGTCTACATCTGCACATGCTGGGGGGTCAACACCTGCACATGCTGGGGTATCAACACCTGCACGTGCTGGGGTATCAACACCTGTACCTGCTGGGGTGTCAACACCTACACATGCTGGGGTATCAACACCTGCACATGCTTGGGTGTCAACACCTGCACATGCTGGGGTATCAACACCTGGGGTGTCAACACCTGCACATGCTGGGTGTTAACACCTGCACATGCTGGGGTGTCAACAGCTGCACATGCTGGGGTATCAACACATGCACATACTGGGGTGTCAACACCTGCACGTGCTGGGGTGTCAACACCTGCACATGCTGGGGTATCAACACCTGCACATGCTGGGGTATCAACACCTGCACATACTGGGGTGTCAACACCTGCACATGCTGGGGTGTCAACACCTGCACGTACTGGGGTGTCAACACCTGCACATTCTGGGGTGTCAACACCTGCACATGCTGGGGTGTCAACAAATGCACATGCTGGGGTATCAACATTTGCACATGCTGGGGTGTCAACACCTGCACATGCTAGGGTGTCAACACCTGCACTTGCTGGGGTGTCAACACCTGTACGTGATGGGGTGTCAACGCCTGCAGGTGCTGGGGTGTCAACACCTTCACATGCTGGGGTGTCAACACCTGCACATGCTGGGTGTTAACACCTGCACATGCTGGGGTGTCAACAGCTGCACATGCTGGGGTATCAACACCTGCACATGCTGGGGTATCAACACCTGCACATGCTGGAGTGTCAGCACCTGCACATGCTGGGTGTCAACACCTGCACGTGCTGGGTTGTCAACACCTGCACGTACTGGGGTGTCAACACTTGCACATGCTGGGGTTTCAACCTGCACATGCTGGGGTGTCAACACCTGCACATGCTGGGGTATCAACACCTGCACATGGTGGGGTATCAACACCTGCACATGCTGGGGTATCAACACCTACACATGCTGGAGTATCAACACCTGCACATGCTGGGGTATCAACACCTGCACATGCTGGGGTGTCAACACCTGCACATGCTGGGGTACCAACAAATGGATATGCTGGGGTGTCAACACCTGCACATGCTGGGGTGTCAACACCTGCACATGCTGGGGTATCAACACCTGCACATGCTGGGGTATCAACATCTGCACGTGCTGGGGTGTCAACACCTGCACATGCTGGGATATCAACACCTGCACATGCTGGGGTGTCAACACCTACACATGCTCGGTGTCAACACCTGTATATGCTGGGGTATCAACACCTGGATATGCTGTGGTGTCAACACCTGCACATGATAGGGTGTCAACACCTGCACATGCTGGGGTATCAACACCTGCACATGCTGGGGTATCAACACCTGCACGTGCTGGGGTGTCAACACCTGCACATGCTGGGGTATCAACACCTGCACATGCTGGGGTGTCAACACCTGTACATGCTGGGGTGTTAACACCTGCACATGCTGGGGTGTCAACACCTGCGCATGCTGGGGTACCAACACCTGGATATGCTTGGGTGTCAACACCTGCACATGCTGGGGTGTCAACACCTGCACATGCTGGGGTATCAACACCTGCACATGCTGGGGTATGAACATCTGCACGTGCTGGGGTGTCAACACCTGCACATGCTGGGGTGTCAACACCTACACATGCTGGGTGTCAACACCTGTATATGCTGGGGTATCAACACCTGGATATGCTGGGGTATCAACACCTGCACATGATAGGGTGTCAACACCTGCACATGCTGGGGTGTCAACACCTGCACATGCTGGGGTATCAACACCTGCACGTGCTGGGGTATCAACACCTGCATATGCTGGGGTGTCTACATCTGCACATGCTGGGGGGTCAACACCTGCACATGCTGGGGTATCAACACCTGCACGTGCTGGGGTATCAACACCTGCACCTGCTGGGGTGTCAACACCTACACATGCTGGGGTATCAACACCTGCACATGCTTGGGGGTCAACACCTGCACATGCTGGGGTATCAACACCTGCACATGCTGGGGTGTCAACACCTGCACATGCTGGGTGTTAACACCTGCATATGCTGGGGTGTCAACAGCTGCACATGCTGGGGTATCAACACCTGCACATGCTGGGGTGTCAACACCTGCACATGCTGGGTGTTAACACCTGCACATGCTGGGGTGTCAACAGCTGCACATGCTGGGGTATCAACACCTGCACATGCTGCGGTATCAACACCTGCACATACTGGGGTGTCAACACCTGCACGTGCTGGGGTGTCAACACCTGCACATGCTGGGGTATCAACACCTGCACATGCTGGGGTATCAACACCTGCACATACTGGGGTGTCAACACCTGCACATGCTGGGGTGTCAACACCTGCACGTACTGGGGTGTCAACACCTGCACATTCTGGGGTGTCAACACCTGCACATGCTGGGGTGTCAACAAATGCACATGCTGGGGTATCAACATTTGCACATGCTGGGGTGTCAACACCTGCACATGCTAGGGTGTCAACACCTGCACTTGCTGGGGTGTCAACACCTGTACGTGATGGGGTGTCAACGCCTGCAGGTGCTGGGGTGTCAACACCTTCACATGCTGGGGTGTCAACACCTGCACATGCTGGGTGTTAACACCTGCACATGCTGGGGTGTCAACAGCTGCACATGCTGGGGTATCAACACCTGCACATGCTGGGGTATTAACACCTGCACATGCTGGAGTGTCAACACCTGCACATGCTGGGTGTCAACACCTGCACGTGCTGGGGTGTCAACACCTGCACGTACTGGGGTGTCAACACTTGCACATGCTGGGGTTTCAACCTGCACATGCTGGGGTGTCAACACCTGCACATGCTGGGGTATCAACACCTGCACATGCTGGGGTATCAACACCTGCACATGCTGGGGTGTCAACACCTGCACATGCTGGGGTACCAACACCTGGATATGCTGGGGTGTCAACACCTGCACATGCTGGGGTGTCAACACCTGCACATGCTGGGGTGTCAACACCTGCACATGCTGTGGTATCAACACCTGCACATGCTGGGGTGTCAACACCTACACATGCTCGGTGTCAACACCTGTATATGCTGGGGTATCAACACCTGGATATGCTGTGGTGTCAACACCTGCACATGATAGGGTGTCAACACCTGCACATGCTGGGGTATCAACACCTGCACATGCTGGGGTATCAACACCTGCACGTGCTGGGGTGTCAACACCTGCACATGCTGGGGTATCAACACCTGCACATGCTGGGGTGTCAACACCTGCACATGCTGGGGTATCAACACCTGCACATGCTGGGGTGTCAACACCTGCACATGCTGGGGTATCAACACCTGCACATTCTGGGGTGTCAACACCTGCACATGCTGGGGTGTCAACAAATGCACATGCTGGGGTATCAACATTTGCACATGCTGGGGTGTCAACACCTGCACATGCTAGGGTGTCAACACCTGCACTTGCTGGGGTGTCAACACCTGTACGTGATGGGGTGTCAACGCCTGCAGGTGCTGGGGTGTCAACACCTTCACATGCTGGGGTGTCAACACCTGCACATGCTGGGTGTTAACACCTGCACATGCTGGGGTGTCAACAGCTGCACATGCTGGGGTATCAACACCTGCACATGCTGGGGTATCAACACCTGCACATGCTGGAGTGTCAACACCTGCACATGCTGGGTGTCAACACCTGCACGTGCTGGGGTGTAAACACCTGCACGTACTGGGGTGTCAACACTTGCACATGCTGGGGTTTCAACCTGCACATGCTGGGGTGTCAACACCTGCACATGCTGCGGTATCAACACCTGCACATGGTGGGGTATCAACATCTGCACATGCTGGGGTGTCAACACCTACACATGCTGGAGTATCAACACCTGCACATGCTGGGGTATCAACACCTGCACATGCTGGGGTGTCAACACCTGCACATGCTGGGGTACCAACACCTGGATATGCTGGGTTGTCAACACCTGCACATGCTGGGGTGTCAACACCTGCACATGCTGGGGTATCAACACCTGCACATGCTGGGGTATCAACATCTGCACGTGCTGGGGTGTCAACACCTGCACATGCTGGGGTATCAACACCTGCACATGCTGGGGTGTCAACACCTACACATGCTCGGTGTCAACACCTGTATATGCTGGGGTATCAACACCTGGATATGCTGTGGTGTCAACACCTGCACATGATAGGGTGTCAACACCTGCACATGCTGGGGTATCAACACCTGCACATGCTGGGGTATCAACACCTGCACGTGCTGGGATGTCAACACCTGCACATGCTGGGGTATCAACACCTGCACATGCTGGGGTGTCAACACCTGTACATGCTGGGGTGTTAACACCTGCACATGCTGGGGTGTCAACACCTGCGCATGCTGGGGTACCAACACCTGGATATGCTTGGGTGTCAACACCTGCACATGCTGGGGTGTCAACACCTGCACATGCTGGGGTATCAACACCTGCACATGCTGGGATATCAACATCTGCACGTGCTGGGGTGTCAACACCTGCACATGCTGGGGTGTCAACACCTACACATGCTGGGTGTCAACACCTGTATATGCTGGGGTATCAACACCTGGATATGCTGGGGTATCAACACCTGCACATGATAGGGTGTCAACACCTGCACATGCTGGGGTGTCAACACCTGCACATGCTGGGGTATCAACACCTGCACGTGCTGGGGTATCAACACCTGCATATGCTGGGGTGTCTATATCTGCACATGCTGGGGGGTCAACACCTGCACATGCTGGGGTATCAACACCTGCACGTGCTGGGGTATCAACACCTGCACCTGCTGGGGTGTCAACACCTACACATGCTGGGGTATCAACACCTGCACATGCTTGGGGGTCAACACCTGCACATGCTGTGGTATCAACACCTGCACATGCTGGGGTGTCAACACCTGCATATGCTGGGGTGTCAACAGCTGCACATGCTGGGGTATCAACACCTGCACATGCTGGGGTATCAACACCTGCACATACTGGGGTGTCAACACCTGCACGTGCTGGGTTGTCAACACCTGCACGTGCTGGGGTGTCAAAACCTGCACATTCTGGGGTGTCAACACCTGCACATGCTGAGGTGTCAACACCTGCACATGCTGGGGTATCAACATTTGCACATGCTGGGGTGTCAACACCTGCACATGCTGGGGTGTCAACACCTGCACTTGCTGGAGTGTCAACACCTGCACATGCTGGGGTGTCAACACCTGCACATGCTGGGGTGTCAACAGCTGCACATGCTGGGGTATCAACACCTGCACATGCTGGGGTGTCAACACCTGCACATGCTGGGGTATGAACACCTGCACATGCTGGGGTGTCAACACCTACACATGCTGGGGTATCAACACCTGCACATGCTGGGGTATCAACACCTGCACATGCTGGGATATCAACACCTGCACATGCTGGGGTATCAACACCTACACATGCTGGGGTATCAACACCTGCACATGCTGGGGTATCAACACCTGCACATGCTGGGGTATCAACACCTGCACATGCTGGGGTGTCAACACCTGCACATGCTGGGATATCAACACCTGCACATGCTGGGGTATCAGCACCTGCACATGCTGGGATATCAACACATGCAAATGCTGGGGTGTCAACACTCTAGTACATTATATGATAGTATCTTATCGCAAGTATTTTGCCCAAACTGTTGTGTTAAAATAACGAAGACTGCACGTTACGAAGAACATCTAGAGAACGTTGCTGTTCTAGAGTGTCCTAAGTGTGGACATCAGTTGGGGGAGATAACTAGTACGTATAAAGTAATGAATCCTAGGATAAAGTAATGAATCCTAGGATAAAGTAATGAATCCTAGGATAAAGTAATGAATCCTAGGATAAAGTAATGAATCCTAGGATAAAGTAATGAATCCTAGGATAAAGTAATGAATCCTAGGATAAAGTAATGAATCCTAGGATAAAGTAATGAATCCTAGGATAAAGTAATGAATCCTAGGATAAAGTAATGAATCCTAGGATAAAGTAATGAATCCTAGGATAGAGTAATGAATCCTAGGATAGAGTAATGAATCCTAGGATAAAGTAATGAATCCTAGGATAAAGTAATGAATCCTAGGATAAAGTAATGAATCCTAGGGTAAAGTAATGAATCCTAGGATAAAGTAATGAATCCTAGGATAAAGTAATGAATCCTAGGATAAAGTAATGAATCCTAGGATAAAGTAATGAATCCTAGGATAAAGTAATGAATCCTAGGATAAAGTAATGAATCCTAGGGTAAAGTAATGAATCCTAGGATAAAATAATGAATCCTAGGATAAAGTAATGAATCCTAGGATAAAGTAATGAATCCTAGGATAAAGTAATGAATCCTAGGATAAAGTAATGAATCCTAGGATAAAGTAATGAATCCTAGGGTAAAGTAATGAATCCTAGGATAAAATAATGAATCCTAGGATAAAGTAATGAATCCTAGGATAAAGTAATGAATCCTAGGATAAAGTAATGAATCCTAGGATAAAGTAATGAATCCTAGGGTAAAGTAATGAATCCTAGGATAAAGTAATGAATCCTAGGATAAAATAATGAATCCTAGGATAAAGTAATGAATCCTAGGATAAAGTAATGAATCCTAGGATAAAGTAATGAATCCTAGGATAAAGTAATGAATCCTAGGATAAAGTAATGAATCCTAGGATAAAGTAATGAATCCTAGGGTAAAGTAATGAATCCTAGGATAAAATAATGAATCCTAGGATAAAGTAATGAATCCTAGGATAAAGTAATGAATCCTAGGATAAAGTAATGAATCTTAGGATAAAGTAATGAATCCTAGGATAAAGTAATGAATCCTAGGGTAAAGTAATGAATCCTAGGATAAAATAATGAATCCTAGGATAAAGTAATGAATCCTAGGATAAAGTAATGAATCCTAGGATAAAGTAATGAATCCTAGGATAAAGTAATGAATCCTAGGATAAAGTAATGAATCCTAGGGTAAAGTAATGAATCCTAGGATAAAATAATGAATCCTAGGATAAAGTAATGAATCCTAGGATAAAGTAATGAATCCTAGGATAAAGTAATGAATCCTAGGATAAAGTAATGAATCCTAGGATAAAGTAATGAATCCTAGGATAAAGTAATGAATCCTAGGATAAAGTAATGAATCCTAGGATAAAGTAATGAATCCTAGGATAAAGTAATGAATCCTGGGATAAAGTAATGAATCCTAGGATAAAGTAATGAATCCTAGAATAAAGTAATGAATCCTAGGATAAAGTAATGAATCCTAGGATAAAGTAATGAATCCTAGGATAAAGTAATGAATCCTAAGATAAAGTAATGAATCCTAGAATAAAGTAATGAATCCTAGGATAAAGTAATGAATCCTAGGATAAAGTAATGAATCCTAGGATAAAGTAATGAATCCTAGGATAAAATAATGAATCCTAGGATAAAGTAATGAATCCTAGGATAAAGTAATGAATCCTAGGATAAAGTAATGAATCCTAGGATGGTATATGGGGAATTGCTAGCAGGTCGTGGATACCCTGCATTTTCTCGTAGAAATGCAGTGTGCAGTTTGCTACATATCAGTCTGGAGATATACAATAATTATGCGTCTATGATAACAGAAATAACAGTAAGGAAATACTTGCTGAATCTAAGGACATTATTGTTCGGGAATATGGCAAACTGAATATAGTACCAGATGACAATGAAATTCTTGACATTGATGTTACGTATGACGGAACATGGCACACAAGGGACATCACTCAAATATAGACATTGGTGCCGCTATCGATGTCTTGGTTGATTATCAAGTTTTGTGCAAGTTCTGGACTAAGTGCGCCTTTATGGAAAGTTGTTGGAACAAAAAGACAATATCTAATGCAAAATATGAAGAATTTGTAAAAGAACATGAGCCTAAATGCGCCAGAAACTACTCAGGAACATCTGCAAAGATGGAAAGTGAAGCAGCAGTAATGAGTTGGCAGCGATCCCTTGAAAATAACTTGAGATACAAAACCATAGTGAGTGATGGTGACAGCAATACATGTAAAGCCATTTTTTATCTCAACAATGGTGAAGGTCGTTATCCAGGTGTAAAAGTTGAGAAAGAGGAATGTATCAGTCACTATGCTAAACGTCTAAAGAATAGACTAAGATAAGATAAGATAAGATAAGATTTCGTTCGGATTTTTAACCCCGGAGGGTTAGCCACCCAGGATAACCCAAGAAAGTCAGTGCGTCATCGAGGACTGTCTAACTTATTTCCATTGGGGTCCTTAATCTTGCCCCCCAGGATGCGACCCACACCAGTCGACTAACACCCAGGTACCTATTTGCTGCTAGGTGAACAGGACAACAGGTGTAAGGAAACGTGTCGAAATGTTTCCACCCGCCTGGAATCGAACCCGGGCCCTCCGTGTGTGAAGCGGGAGCTTTAGCCACCAGGCCACCGGGCCAAGTCACATTGTGTTGAAAAAATAATTGAAAACTGGGAGGAAGAGGAAGGAGTTCGCCATGAAGAAAAAGTTCATATTGACAGATTTTGTAGTCGATAAGTTGTCATAGTACTTTCACAAGAACCTGAGAGAAGGTTGGTGGTGATGATGAAGATATGAGGAACTGTAGCCTCGCAAGCTTCTTCCATTGTTCCTCAACTGATGAAAAACCACAGCATCACCTTGGCCAACAGGTGATAATTCCTGGTGTTTCTACCAGAAAGCCTTACCAGAAAACCTCCCTCCACCATCTCATGCCACAATGAAAGTACAGTTATTCCAGCTGGAACCTGCATACATACAGGAGGTGCATAATATTTACAAAGACCTAACAGTAGATACAATGATACAGTGTTGTGTAAAAGGCAGAACCCAAAACCCTAATGAAAGTCTGCATCAACGCATATTGTCTTACTGCAGTAAAACCCTATTTGCAACCAAGATGCAAGCTGACTTCGCAGCCAGCCATGCTGTTGCAGAGTACAGTAGTGGATATGTGAGGAGTTGTCTAAACATACCACTTGGCTACGGACGTTCAGCAGTGACTCAAGCACACCTTGCATTAATGGACAAGAACATGCAGGTAGCACGGATCCCAGAAAACCAAGAAGAGGAAAAAGGGGGCTGGACACTTCCTACGAGCCTGGACGACATTAGATGATCATGTGTCCACCTACACCTAGTGAAAGGTACGTAATTCTTGTGGTTTTTTGGTGTATATTTATATTTTTATGTATATAAATACCATATATGTGTGCAATTACATGCATCTGTGTACATAATCACTGGGAATAGTATTTTGAGCATTCATTTCTTTCTTCTCAGTTTGATTGGAATGAATTGTCATGATTGGCCGGGAGCCAGAGAACTTCAGAATAAAGGGATCTTCATGGAACTTCAGTAATAAGGTCTATACAAACAGTTCTACTCTCAATAAACGTACAAAGTCACTATGAGTATTTTTACAAATTATATACTAATGTTCAATGTATTTCTTGATTATTCTTGAAAGTGTATTTGTTTGTATTTCTGTTGAAGGTCCGCCATTATTTATGAACCGATTATTCTGAATATTACAAAAGTTATTCAGGGGACCTTGTTAGAATTTTTGATGTAACATTTTTGAGTAATAATCTCTTCCATTTTGCATACCATGGGCGTAAAATGCAAAAAAATTTAAAAAAATAAAGACATAACATTATTTTTTGGGGTACCATAAAACATGCTATTACATTATTTGCAGACACCAGAAATTCACTTTGGCATTGCTTTATCATTTGTGATTATCAACAATAGTTTCGAGATTGCTAATACTGATCACTTTTGTTATAAATGTTGCTATGTCTAACTTTTCACACTTTTATTTTTCATAACTTCATTTATTGGACGATCGTGATGCAACTTTTACCACATCATGTTCAACATGTCTAAAGTCTCTGGTATAAATTTCAACGAAATCGTACAAAGGAAAAAAAAAAAAAAGCCTACATCTCCCTTATAGGGCCCCCGGGCCGGATGTTCCCCATCCTTGATCTAAGGCATCAAGTCCAGGTGCGCTTCCGTCATTCCTTTGCCCTTTTCTTATTCTTTGTCTCCCTGTGACAGTTCTGTGGATAATATTTGGCAAGGTGGTTTTTGCTTGTTGCTCAAGTTCGTCAAAATCTTCTCTAATTTGATTTAAAAAGTCTGTACAAACATGTACAAGTACTTAATAACAGTTCTGATTTCTAAATGGCTTTGTAAAGGTCCATATTCCAGTTCTTCCATTTTCTGTAAAAGATTCTTGGCTTGATGCCTGGTATCAACCTTCTCATTAACATCAGAGTACAAATGACTGACCGCCTCAGTTAACTTATCTATGTCTCTGTTTTCTTGGAAGGAGAAAATCAATACAGAAATCAATGCTAGTGTCGAGTTATTGGCTTAAGACAGTAACATTCTGAATTTGAGTGCAAAAAACATTACCGAAGGGTTGTTTACAGACTACAGTGCGTTATGACAACAGGTATAAGTAAGGCCTATGACAGTGTCACCTTGGCTGGAGGCCTCCTAGATTTTGAGGTCCTAGGATTCAGTCTGCCAAGCCTGAAGGTAAATCCAGCACTGGATGTGGCTATGTTAGTTCAGGTGTGGCTATGTTAGCTCAGGTGTGGCTATGTTAGTTCAGGTGTGGCTATGTTAGTTCAGGTGTGGCTATGTTAGTTCAGGCGTGGCTATGTTAGTTCAGGCGTGGCTATGTTAGTTCAGGCGTGGCTATGTTAGTTCAGGCGTGGCTATGTTAGTTCAGGTGTGGCTATGTTAGTTCAGGTGTGGCTATGTTAGTTCAGGTGTGGCTATGTTAGTTCAGGTGTGGCTATGTTAGTTCAGGCGTGGGTATGTTAGTTCAGGCGTGGCTATGTTAGTTCAGGCGTGGCTATGTTAGTTCAGGCGTGGCTATGTTACTTCAGGTGTGGCTATGTTACTTCAGGTGTGGCTATGTTACTTCAGGTGTGGCTATGTTAGTTCAGGTGTGGCTATGTTAGTTCAGGTGTGGCTATGTTAGTTCAGGTGTGGCTATGTTAGTTCAGGTGTGGCTATGTTAGTTCAGGTGTGGCTATGTTAGTTCAGGTGTGGCTATGTTAGTTCAGGCGTGGCTATGTTAGTTCAGGCGTGGCTATGTTAGTTCAGGCGTGGCTATGTTAGTTCAGGCGTGGCTATGTTAGTTCAGGCGTGGCTATGTTAGTTCAGGCGTGGCTATGTTAGTTCAGGCGTGGCTATGTTAGTTCAGGTGTGGCTATGTTAGTTCAGGTGTGGCTATGTTAGTTCAGGTGTGGCTATGTTAGTTCAGGTGTGGCTATGTTAGTTCAGGTGTGGCTATGTTAGTTCAGGTGTGGCTATGTTAGTTCAGGTGTGGCTATGTTAGTTCAGGCGTGGCTATGTTAGTTCAGGCGTGGCTATGTTAGTTCAGGCGTGGCTATGTTAGTTCAGGCGTGGCTATGTTAGTTCAGGTGTGGCTATGTTAGTTCAGGTGTGGCTATGTTAGTTCAGGTGTGGCTATGTTAGTTCAGGTGTGGCTATGTTAGTTCAGGTGTGGCTATGTTAGTTCAGGTGTGGCTATGTTAGTTCAGGCGTGGCTATGTTAGTTCAGGCGTGGCTATGTTAGTTCAGGTGTGGCTATGTTAGTTCAGGTGTGGCTATGTTAGTTCAGGTGTGGCTATGTTAGTTCAGGTGTGGCTATGTTAGTTCAGGTGTGGCTATGTTAGTTCAGGTGTGGCTATGTTAGTTCAGGCGTGGCTATGTTAGTTCAGGCGTGGCTATGTTAGTTCAGGTGTGGCTATGTTAGTTCAGGTGTGGCTATGTTAGTTCAGGTGTGGCTATGTTAGTTCAGGTGTGGCTATGTTAGTTCAGGTGTGGCTATGTTAGTTCAGGTGCGGCTATGTTAGTTCAGGTGCGGCTATGTTAGTTCAGGTGCGGCTATGTTAGTTCAGGTGTGGCTATGTTAGTTCAGGTGTGGTTATGTTAGTTCAGGTGTGGCTATGTTAGTTCAGGTGTGGCTATGTTAGTTCAGGTGTGGCTATGTTAGTTCAGGTGTGGCTATGTTAGTTCAGGTGTGACTATGTTAGTTCAGGTGTGGCTATGTTAGTTCAGGTGTGGCTATGTTAGTTCAGGTGTGGCTATGTTAGTTCAGGCGTGGCTATGTTAGTTCAGGTGTGGCTATGTTAGTTCAGGTGTGGCTATGTTAGTTCAGGTGTGGCTATGTTAGTTCAGGTGTGGCTATGTTAGTTCAGGTGTGGCTATGTTAGTTCAGGTGTGGCTATGTTAGTTCAGGTGTGGCTATGTTAGTTCAGGTGTGGCTATGTTAGTTCAGGCGTGGCTATGTTAGTTCAGGCGTGGCTATGTTACTTCAGGCGTGGCTATGTTACTTCAGGTGTGGCTATGTTAGTTCAGGTGTGGCTATGTTAGTTCAGGTGTGGTTATGTTAGTTCAGGTGTGGCTATGTTAGTTCAGGTGTGGCTATGTTAGTTCAGGTGTGGCTATGTTAGTTCAGGTGTGGCTATGTTAGTTCAGGTGTGGCTATGTTAGTTCAGGTGTGGCTATGTTAGTTCAGGTGTGGCTATGTTAGTTCAGGTGTGGCTATGTTAGTTCAGGTGTGGCTATGTTAGTTCAGGCGTGGCTATGTTAGTTCAGGCGTGGCTATGTTAGTTCAGGTGTGGCTATGTTAGTTCAGGTGTGGCTATGTTAGTTCAGGCGTGGCTATGTTAGTTCAGGTGTGGCTATGTTAGTTCAGGTGTGGCTATGTTAGTTCAGGTGTGGCTATGTTAGTTCAGGTGTAGCTATGTTAATAGTGAGGATATGCTGGAATTTCTCTTTATTTATTTATACTTTAGTTAATTCTTTGAAAGATCCGTGGCTGAAGTATCATAATGAGTGTATATGTCACTGTCACGCACACATGTCACTGTCACGTACACATGTCACTGTCACGTACACATGTCACTGTCACGCACACATGTCACTGTCACGTACACATGTCACTGTCACGTACACATGTCACTATCACGTACACATGTCACTGTCACGTACACATGTCACTGTCACGCACACATGTCACTGTCACGTACACATGTCACTGTCACGTACACATGTCACTATCACGTACACATGTCACTGTCACGTACACATGTCACTGTCACGTACACATGTCACTGTCACGTACACATGTCACTGTCACGTACACATGTCACTGTCACGTACACATGTAGTGACATAAACTTTAACTTCTCACGAGATAAACGGACTTTCTTCTCTGCCAAAGTCTCTACTCCTGTGAAACCTCCTGTTCCTTACCCTCGCTATATTTCCACTCTCTCAGATCTTAACAACTCTCTCCCTCACTTAGACATTAAAGTTACTTCTGGCAAAACTAACTCCCTTCATAGTAATCTCGTTCGTGCCTCTTCTCCTGCTACTTATGGTTCCATAGTTTACTCCATTTCCTGCTCCTCTTATACTCTCCAATACTTGCAGAAACTGGCCGCTGTCTTTCTGACAGACTTACAGAGCACAAAACAAGTCTTAGACTCGCCGATATCAATTACACTCTTTTCTGTCATGTTAGAGATCACAGTCATCCTATTGACTGGTCCTCTGCTAAAACAGTCGCCATCTTGTTCAAGTATCCCTTATACACAACTTTCCTAATATGTATCTTAGTCGTGGCTTTGTCTCTATAGATGACTTCCTTTAACAATGTAGTGTCAAGTGCTCCAGATTTCAAAACACTCGTGACTAATCTTTTCTTCTCCTCTTCTCCTTACATCTTCGTATTTCCTTTATTTTCTTTGTCTTCCTTTCTTCTGCCTATGTTTATTCTGTCCTTCATTTCTTACTCCCCTCCCCCCTGTGCTGTTGGTCCCACCTCGTGGGCCAGTAGCTCTCCTGCAGTGCTCCTTTTTCTTGTATTTAGACTTTTTCCGCTTCTACTCCTGCTACTACTATTACTACTACTACTACTACTACTACTACTACTACTACTACTACTACTACTACTACTACTACTGCTACTACTACTACTACTACTATTGCCTCGCTTCATTCCCCTTTCTGTCTCTTGTGCCACTACCACTACTCCTTTTACTTGTAGCACCACTACTACTACTACTTTTTCCACTACCAGCATTACCTTTTCCACTACTTCTCCACTTCTTTCTTCCGCTCATGATCCCGTCTCTGTCCTCTCACTGGCTCCCTCACCTTCGTGTGTCAGAGTGACTAGTTAATGATCCAAGTCGGACTTAATCGTTGTCTTAAGGTTTTCTCTCCTATGTGCGGGTTATTTGTTTATCACTATTACCTGGCTACTGTGACTATTACCTGGCTACTGTGACTATTACCTGGCTACTGTGACTATTACCTGGCTACTGTGACTATTACCTGGCTACTGTGACTATTATCTGGCTACTGTGACTATCACCTGGCTACTGTGACTATTACCTGGCTACTGTGACTATTACCTGGCTACTGTGACTATTACCTGGCTACTGTGACTATTACCTGACTACTGTGACTATTACCTGGCTACTATGACTATCACCTGACCACCATACACTGTCATCAGAGCACCATGACTGTAACTTATACACAATCACAATCATTTGCACATCATCAGTCTTACTTGACAGTGATCACTATTTGATATCAATCACTATACATATTACTTTTCCACTGTCACTTTTTTCACTACCACTATCACTATTTCTTGGCCAACATCACCATACCTTTACCACAATCACCACAATCATCACATGAATACCAAACTTAACACCCTTCACCATAATCATTTCACTATACATTGACAGTCATCACCATAACATGAAGACCATCGCTAAACCTTGAACGTCACTATACCTTGACCAATATCATTTTAATTATGACACCATCACTATAGCCTAAGCAGCATATTATATTATGATCATTGTCACTATTAGTTCACTACCATCACCATAACTAGAGCTTAACCATTGCATGGCCACCATAACGATTTCGTGACTACCATCACTGTTTCTTGTTCACCATTACCATAACATGACCACCATCACCGTAATTTGAATGTCATCACCACATTATGCGCACTATCACCATTATTTGTGCTCCGTCACTATATCTTGACCACTATCACTTGATCACAGTCCCTATTTCTTGACTATCACCATAACATTAACGCTATCACTATAATTCCACTATCGCTATTGACCAAAATCACTATTCCTTGACCGCCGTCACTATATCTTCAACACAATCACCATACCTTCAGCAGTCACTATCACATTACTACAATCACATTTTTTTTTTATATTTTATTGAAAAAGACACAATACAAGATATAAATAAATAAAAGAACACAATAATTAGCCACTTGCGAATACAATGATCTAGTGTCAACCCCATCAGACCCTAAGTGTTACAATCATATCATATTAAAGGGTAAACCTTCACCTAACAATGAAAAAAGCATGATAATACCTGCTCAGAAAATACACTTACAGAATCTAAACCTACAATACACTCCTGTTACACTGTACAATAAAACCCCCTTGTACAAAGCACACACAAGATATGATAAACATAGGCATAAAAACATTATACATTACAATAATGAAACAAAAGGCAAACCTAAGCCTTCAATAAAATTGCCAAGACATACCACCAGAATACGTCCCGCGAAATGCTGGAACCTCCGAACAGAATAAAATAGCGAGAGCTCCAGCACGTAACAAAACCATTAACACAAACAAAGCTTACAATTTATGTCAGCGCTCACACCAACCCCCGCTGCTCTGTTAAATAAGACCCTTGCACAAGTTGCACTGTAAATATCACACAACCTACAAAATTTAAAAAAATACAGAACATAAAACGTTAGGCAAAAGCCTATAATAAACATTACATTAGGGCATCTCACAATGAAACCCCACCTAAACATTGGGCAAGACACATCCGCAAGTAAAAAATTTAACATTATGTATACAAGTACAATCCCTACAAATAACAAAATTCTATCGTAAGGTATCAAAACGATCTAGTTACAGTACATTAAAACCTTATTTCCCTATTTGAAACACAAAATACATCATGAGAAGTTATATAACAAGCCTAAATCTGTCATTGAGTAACATTAACGTAGAAAAAAAATACAAAACACGTAATAATTAAAGATTGTGATAGTAGGTTCATATACATATATCCCAGATTATATAAGCCATATGAAGGCTGATACCTTTTAAAGAACCATACATCAAGTACATACTTTTTTGAATATGCTTGAGCTAAGCCAAGCATTAACAGGATATATACACATATGACCGTCACGTTCACCTATTAGCGATACACGACAGGCCATTGCTTGAGATTATCTCATGCGTCGGTGTTCGACATTTATCCATTATCAGTATCACAATAACAATACAGTTATCTTAAATGTCGACCCTAAGGTACATCAGTGTATAACTAATAGCGACGAGGGTCGCCGACGTATGCCAGGGATTGCTCAAACCTCTATAGTTTCAAAATCTAACCTTAAGGCGTCATCATACTGACGACAATATTACTATAGCATGTGTCGATTCTACTACACAAATGATGTGTATTATAAAAGGTTAACGTACATTTTATTCGATGTATTCACTTGGCAAACAATATAACATAATTTTTTTTTCCAAAACCCCGATTCGTTCTCGTTTATACCTTCTAGACCTTACATGACTGCCTCTTCCCAATGTTTCATCATTATTCCTCACCATTTCGAATCCAACAGTCACTCTCGCTCACACACGAACATGGAAATTACAATATCCCACCGAAAAAGATGAAAGCCATCTACCCCCAGCAATCTCTCTATTCCTCTGCTGTGTACCATAAAAAATCGCTGCCAGCGCCCTGATCCTCTCTCTTGCTGATACGTGTCTGCAGGCCCATGAAGTATATACAAAGTCAGTGACTAAATATCCAATCGCCCTTTGTACCGGCAACCCTACCCCCCCCCCACATCTAGACTTAACGCTCTTAAGATACTAATTCCCTCACCTCCCACCATCTGTATAACTCTGCTAAACCACACTCTTACCGCTTCCAATCTCTCACAAAAATACACTGCGTGGAAAGCCGTGTCAATATCCCCACACACACAACGCTCCTTACCCACTTGCACACGTCTATTCGCTAACACCTCCCCGGAAGGCAATATATTGTGAAGGAATTTATACATGACCTCCCGTACCCCGGCCCTCAATCGTAACTCCTTCAAGCGACCCCAAATATCGCGCCATGCATACATTGGATATATCCCCTCTACGCTAGCCACCCCCTCTCTCTTTCCCACCCTTGCCAGTTTTCTAATCTTGATTCGACTTGGATCCCTTGCATAAATTAAAACCCTCAGCATGTTCTCGCATCTCGTAACATCCCCACCATTCATCCATCGTACCAAATCCCCTCGAATCCAATTCAAACCTGTACCAACCCTCCGACCCTCACGCAAATAACTATGTTTAACGTACATACCTAATATTCTCATGTGCAGATTCAATAACCCCAGTCCACCCCGACTAGTCGGTAAATACACAACATCTCTCGCTAACCAATCACAACCGGAACCCCATATATATCTAAATACACGCTTCAATAAACGTTTCTCATCACACGCAACTAACGGATACATGCTTACCACATGCCACAACTTACCAAACAAAAGCACATTCGCTACAATTACACGCTGATGCAAGGTTAAGCCTCCTGCACGCAACCCCGCCAATCGACCTAAAACCCTATCCACAATCTCACTCGAATTAACCTTCCTCGCTTCCTGAATGTTTCTCATATGAACAATTCCACATACCTTGATGTGAGTTACTAAAGGCCAACCCTCCTCCTGACCTATGTCCCCACTAATGCTATCTCCCACGTGCATAAGCATTGACTTATCCTTATTGACCATCATCCCCGTTTCTCTCCCAAAAAGTTTTACCAATTCACCTACTTTTCGTAAATCTCGTGATCTCCTATATAAAATCGTGGTGTCATCCACATAGCCTACGATTCCCGCTTTTATCCCCACCCTTCCTCGCATTTCACCCTCATTCACACTCTCCCGTACAGCTCTGAAAAAAGGGTCCTGAAGTAACGCAAAAAGAATCTGCGATACAGGACACCCCTGCCTCAAACCACGTTTCATTCCAATTAAATTCCCTAACCTGCCATTTATCTGTACCCTAAACATAGCCTGCTCATACAAAGCCATCGTCCAACTTACTATTTCCTTCCCGAATCCTTTCCACTGCATGAACTTCCATAAAGCCTCACGCTCCACGCAATCGTATGCCGCATGCCAGTCCAAAGCCAGTATTCCCCCTGCATTACCCTTCCCGCTTTCGTCAATAAACCTGCGTATAATACCTTGCCCCACACACATTGATCTTCCGGGTACCCTATATTGCCCTTCATCCAAAACCTTCTCTAATACCCTTTTAATTCTATTACCTAACATTTTCGCAAATATTTTATAATCACCACACATTAATGTTATCGACCTATAATTTTGGACACAGTTCCCCGTAGCCATTTTTGGAATCAACCACAACGCCTGTTCTTTGTTGTTCCCCGAGTCTTCCGCTTGTTTTCATTTCGTTAAATAATACCACTAGAAAGTCGCGTAGGCATTCCCAGTTTTCCTTATAGAAATCACAAGGGATACCATCGATCCCCGGTGATTTCCCAACACTCATACTCTCTACCGCTATCATAACCTCCTCCTCACTTATGCTTCCATTCAAATCCATTCGATCCATATTCTCTAACTCACAACATACCCATTCACCCATTTTTTCTAGCACCTCCTTAGAGATCCCCACATTCTCATATTGCGATTCGTACCATTTATCCACATAGCAACTCATTCCCTCAGTTGTCGTAATGTACTGTCCCCTGCTATACGCCCCCATTTGCTCGTGCACTTCCAATCCCATTAATTCTGTCGCCCTTCGGCGTTTGCCCTGCTCCCGCAGGACAACTGCCGAAGGGCGATCTCCCCATAATACCTCCTGTATGCCACTCGCTATCCGCGCCGCATCAAAATTACGATTATGGATATCCCCTATCATGCGCTTTAAGTTTTCAATTTCCGCCACCGGGTACACCCCCGTACCACTCACATAACAGTCCTGCAGTTGATTTTCCAGATAAGACAAAGTTCCACGTTGCATTTTTCGTTCCTCTACCCCACTCCTCTGATAGAAGTCTCTCACCTTCCTCTTGCCAATCGTGTCCCACCACTCAATAATATCACTCCCTACCCTACGGTTATCCCACCATTCCTTCCATACACTCGCAAAAGATTCCCTCACGCTCCTTTTACGCATTAACCCAACATTCATTTTCCAAAAACCCCTGTATCGCCTCGGTAATCCCTCCCAATCTACGTCCACCATGACTCCTCTATGGTCAGAGAAACTCACATTTAGAGCACAAACGGTTCGAACCATGATTCCCCTAGAAACATATATGCGGTCCAATCGTGCTACATACTCCCTCCTAATAAACGTATGCACACTCCTCCCTACCTCATCCCCCCCACATCAAAGACATTCACACCCCGCAGTAAGTCCCCTAAAAAAACCCGAAAAAAAAACCTTCCCCTAGGTTCGACATCCTTGCGGCGATCAAGACAATTCCAATCTCCCCCAATGATCGTGACGGCTGGCAGCGACCTTAAATGATACACCAAAACATCCCTAAAAAAAAACGTTTTTTATTCGCATATCACTTTCCGCTGGTCCATAGACGTCTATGAATCCCACCTGCACCCCACCCCATGCCCCAACCACCCGCTCCACCCTCCCCTCCTCCCCAACCTCACAGGTGTGTAAAGAAAACGGGCTGGCCTCTTTTATTAACACTGCCACACCTCCTTTCAATCTGCTAGAACAGCCCATGTACACTACATATTCAGGAATTATCAATTCCCCGGGAGATTTGTGATTGTGTTCCTGTAAAAACACAACGTCAGGAACATGTTTCCTCAAAAACGCCACCAGACAGTTACGCTTGTTGTTTGATTTCAAACCATTAACATTTAGAGTAATACACCTGAAGGTTTCATTGATGGTTTACCCTTAGATATCCTAACACTCTTAACACCTTTGCGATTCTCTCCACTTCTTCCCCCACGACCTCCTATGCTTTCCTCTCTATCTTGTTGAACATTTTTGGATCCGCTCGCTCCTCTACGGGTCTCATCGTGCCATGTCTTTTTCCCCGATCTTTGTCCGGGAGTTAGCACGTCGTCACTATCTGTCGTCACCGCAGCCCTTTTGCGACAGCCACGATCTATGATCATATCAACTTCGGAACTATCATCCCTGTGTACCTCCACGGTCACAACCTGGTGTTCTACAGTCGGCTTTGTGACACCTCCCTCTCCCTCTTGTACACGGACATCCTCCAGCCCACCCTGGAGTCCATCAGCTGTTGAAGCTTCCAACAAAACGTTTAATGCCTCCATTCCATACGTATCTCTCAGGATCGCCGTCAGCAGAATATGAGTATTCTGACTATTAAATGAGCCAGTCACTAAATCAAGGCAGACAGTGTTGACGCGCCTGCGTCCTCCTTCCGCCATTGTGAGTAGACTGGTGAAAACTGTGCAGAGACTAAACGAATCAGGAGCTACTGCGCAGCCTGTCCGCACTGCCCAAGAGCGATACGAACAATGACAACATTAAATATTAGTGTGTTAAGTGATGAGGAAGGTTTAGAGGGTTTTTCTATGCTATGGAAAGAGCTTTCAAGGGAAGCTCAGGAGGTAGAAGACATTGTAACGTGGTGGGACTCGGTAGCAAAAGAAAGGATAAAATCCTTTTACGTGAGGGAGGGTAAACGTATAAACACTCTAAAGTATGGGCTAGTGAATTATTTGGAGGATCGATTAAGAGGTTGTTATGGGCAGGGGATGGTTGGTGGTGTTTACCCCATGGACGAGATTGTAGACATAAAAGAGAGCTTGCGAACGTTGCATAATGAGCGGTTTCAAGCAGTGCGGGTGCAAGCAGGATTAGAAGAAGTTTTGTGGGGAGACAAGCCATCCGCATGTGTGTTGCGGCAGCAAAAGCAAAAGCAGGCGCTGATGGCAATCCCGAGCTTGGAGGTACATGAGATGATGGGAATCCATAGAGCAGGTCAAGTGATATGAAACTCGAAAGCTATGAGTGCATATGTGGATATTACCTGGAGTTTACCTGGAGAGAGTTCCGGGGGTCAACGCCCCCGCGGCCCGGTCTGAGACCAGGCCTCCTGGTGGATCAGAGCCTGATCAACCAGGCTGTTGCTGCTGGCTGCACGCAAACCAACATACGAGCCACAGCCCGGCTGATCCGGAACTGACTTTAGGTGCTTGTCCAGTGCCAGCTTGAAGACTGCCAGGGGTCTGTTGGTAATCCCCCTTATGTGTGCTGGGAGGCAGTTGAACAGTCTCGGGCCCCTGACACTTATTGTATGGTCTCTTAACGTGCTAGTGACACCCCTGCTTTTCATTGGGGGGATGGTGCATCGTCTGCCAAGTCTTTTGCTTTCGTAGTGGGTGATTTTCGTGTGCAAGTTCGGTACTAGTCCCTCTAGGATTTTCCAGGTGTATATAATCATGTATCTCTCCCTCCTGCGTTCCAGGGAATACAGGTTTAGGAACCTCAAGCGCTCCCAATAATTGAGGTGTTTTATCTCCGTTATGCGCGCCGTGAAAGTTCTCTGTACATTTTCTAGGTCGGCAATTTCACCTGCCTTGAAAGGTGCTGTTAGTGTGCAGCAATATTCCAGCCTAGATAGAACAAGTGACCTGAAGAGTGTCATCATGGGCTTGGCCTCCCTAGTTTTGAAGGTTCTCATTATCCATCCTGTCATTTTTCTAGCAGATGCGATTGATACAATGTTATGGTCCTTGAAGGTGAGATCCTCCGACATGATCACTCCCAGGTCTTTGACGTTGGTGTTTCGCTCTATTTTGTGGCCAGAATTTGTTTTGTACTCTGATGAAGATTTAATTTCCTCATGTTTACCATATCTGAGTAATTGAAATTTCTCATCGTTGAACTTCATATTGTTTTCTGCAGCCCACTGAAAGATTTGGTTGATGTCTGCCTGGAGCTTTGCAGTGTCTGCAATGGAAGACACTGTCATGCAGATTCGGGTGTCATCTGCAAAGGAAGACACGGTGCTGTGGCTGACATCCTTGTCTATGTCGGATATAAGGATGAGGAACAAGATGGGAGCGAGTACTGTGCCTTGTGGAACAGAGCTTTTCACCGTAGCTGCCTCGGACTTTACTCTGTTGACGACTACTCTCTGTGTTCTGTTAGTGAGGAAATTATAGATCCATCGACCGACTTTTCCTGTTATTCCTTTAGCACGCATTTTGTGCGCTATTACGCCATGGTCACACTTGTCGAAGGCTTTTGCAAAGTCTGTATATATTACATCTGCATTCTTTTTGTCTTCTAGTGCATTTAGGACCTTGTCGTAGTGGTCCAATAGTTGAGACAGACAGGAGCGACCTGTTCTAAACCCATGTTGCCCTGGGTTGTGTAACTGATGGGTTTCTAGATGCGTGGTGATCTTGCTTCTTAGGACCCTTTCAAAGATTTTTATGATATGGGATGTTAGTGCTATTGGTCTGTAGTTCTTTGCTGTTGCTTTACTGCCCCCTTTGTGGAGTGGGGCTATGTCTGTTGTTTTTAGTAACTGTGGGACGACCCCCGTGTCCATGCTCCCTCTCCATAGGATGGAAAAGGCTCGTGATAGGGGCTTCTTGCAGTTCTTGATGAACACAGAGTTCCATGAGTCTGGCCCTGGGGCAGAGTGCATGGGCATGTCATTTATCGCCTGTTCGAAGTCATTTGGCGTCAGGATAACATCGGATAGGCTTGTGTTAATCAAATTTTGTGGCTCTCTCATAAAAAATTCATTTTGATCTTCGACTCTCAGTCTGGTTAGCGGCTTGCTAAAAACTGAGTCATATTGGGACTTGAGTAGCTCACTCATTTCCTTGTTGTCATCTGTGTAGGACCCATCTTGTTTAAGTAGGGGCCCAATACTGGACGTTGTTCTCGATTTTGATTTGGCATAGGAGAAGAAATACTTTGGGTTTCTTTCGATTTCATTTATGGCTTTTAGTTCTTCCCGCGATTCCTGACTCCTAAAGGATTCTTTTAGCTTAAGTTCGATGCTTGCTATTTCTCTGACCAGTGTCTCCCTACGCATTTCAGATATATTGACCTCTTTTAGCCGCTCTGTTATTCTTTTCCGTCGCCTGTAAAGGGAGCGCCTGTCTCTTTCTGTTTTACATCTACTCCTCCTTTTTCTTAGAGGAATAAGCCTTGTGCATACATCGAGTGCTACCGAGTTAATCTGTTCTAGGCATAAGTTGGGGTCTGTGTTGCTTAGTATATCTTCCCAGCTTATATCGGTTAGGACTTGGTTTACTTGGTCCCACTTTATGTTTTTGTTATTGAAGTTGAATTTGGTGAATGCTCCCTCGTGACTAATCTCATTATGTCGGTCTGGGGCTCCGCGCATACATGACTGAACCTCAATTATGTTGTGATCTGAGTATATTGTTTTTGATATGGTGATATTTCTTATCAGATCATCATTGTTAGTGAAGATGAGGTCTAGTGTATTCTCCAGTCTAGTAGGCTCTATTATTTGCTGGTTTAAATTGAATTTTGTGCAGAGATTTAAAAGCTCGCGTGAGTGTGAGTTTTCATCAGAGCTGCCTCCTGGTGTTATTACTGCAACAATATTATTTGCTATATTCCTCCATTTTAGGTGCCTTAAGTTGAAATCCCCCAGGAGCAAGATGTTGGGTGCAGGAGCTGGAAGGTTTTCCAGACAGTGGTCAATTTTTAACAGCTGTTCCTGGAATTGCTGGGATGTTGCATCCGGAGGCTTGTAGACTATCACAATGACTAGGTTTTGGTTCTCGACCTTTACTGCTAAAACTTCCACTACATCATTTGAGGCATTTAGCAGTTCTGTGCAAACAAGTGACTCTGCAATGTACAGGCCAACCCCCCCCCTTTTGCCTGTTCACTCTGTCACATCTGTATAGGTTGTAACCTGGGATCCATATTTCGTTGTCTAAGTGATCCTTTATGTGGGTCTCAGTGAAAGCCGCGAACATTGCCTTTGCCTCTGCAAGCAGTCCACGGATGAAAGGTATTTTGTTGTTTGTTGCTGGCTTTAGACCCTGTATATTTGCAAAGAAGAATGTTATCGGACTGGTGGTATTGTTGGTACTGGGGGGGGATTTTTTTTCCGGCATTAGTATCTGTATCTGTTGGTTTGGAGTGGAGGCCATCGACTGTGGTTCCACTCCAGGAATGACTGGATTTGGTGTACGATTTCTGCCATTTCCTGCCAGTTTTTTTTCCTTCCTGGCACTAAAAAACCTCTCCCTCTTGAGTGGCTGTGGCTACCCAGGTTTTCCCATGGCCTGGATGTTTTGTATCTTTTTGTCCCCTTTAGATGGTATGCCTGGCAATTTAAGTTATAGCACAGTCTTTCCTGTACTGAAGAGGTACACAGTTCAGGGTGAAAAAGCTTACAGGAAGGGAGTTTGCATTTTCCTGTTGTCATATGGGCATGGCATTTCCTAGGGTGGTCATAGTTGCACGTCCCATCTGTTTTTCCAGATTTCCCATGCCAGCAGATACCGAGTGCATAGTATGTGCACAGGCTTGGTTTCCGTTTGCCTTGGGTTTCTGTGACTGTATTCCCTGTTGGTGCATGTTTCCCTGTCTTACTTCTATCCTCCCTACCACCAACAATGGAGCTCCCACCATTTGTTTTTGGTAATATATCCTCACTATTGCTAGTGGAGTCCTCTTGTTTGCTATTTCCTGCGGTATTTCTAGTTTGCAATATTGGTTTTATCTTATCTTTGACTACACTTGTTTCCCTACTATGGCTCCTGTCCCCTATGCGGTCATTCATATGTATTCCTTCCTGCATATAGTTCCCGACTACCTGGACAAAATCTCCAGCTTCACCATTACTGTCTCCCAGGACAGCATCTCCAGCTTCCCCATTACTGTCTCCCAGGACAGCATCTCCAGCTTCACCATTACTGTCTCCCAGGACAGCACCTCCAGCTTCACCATTACTGTCTCCCAGGACAGCACCTCCAGCTTCCCCATTACTGTCTCCCAGGACAGCACTATCAGCCCCCCATTTACTGACTACCAGGACATCATCTCCAGCCTTACAGTTTCTGACTACATGGCCAGTATCAAGGGCAGTACCATTCAGCCCGGACTTTTTATGTTCCCATCTGTTGTAGAAAGCTTCCAGGTTTTCTATGAAAGCAGCTTTGATGTTGACCTCTTTTAATACCCTTGTGATTTTAGTCCACAGATTTATCTCATTTGGGCATACCCAAAAACACTTCCCTGTTTTAATACTGCTTGTAGCTAGTTCTTGGATATCTGCACAAGGGGCGTGACACCAATTTCCACAGAAATGACAATTTATGCATGTGGAAGCCCGTTTGTTTGACTGACCACAGACTACACACAGCTTCATAATGATTTGAATGGTTTATTTACTGCAATTCTACTAGCAACCTCTTGAATATTCTATTAATAACCTGCTAGGTGGTGCACAACGAAACCGTTTGAAACCAGTCCAGGGTTCGGACCAGTCAAGGGTTCGGACCAGTCAAGGGTTCGGACCAGTCTATCTGATCTGATCAGTGGGTCACTTATTTAAACCATACTGGTCGGTGATTTGAGCTAACACATGAAGGATCTACTGGAAATTATCTACTTGCGTGTTGAAGAGCCGGTGACTGCTGGCACTCCTACAATGACGAACGGTCGAGCCTCCACCTTTGTTTATCAATCGCTGTATCTAGCTTCTCTATTTTTTTTTTTTTTTTTTTTTCCGTCTCCACCACAATAAATGCTATATTATCACTATAGTTGACTGGTGCAAATTTTGGAGGAAGGGCGCTTTTTCTGTAGTAATAATTGCTTCTCGTTGTGTATATTGCGACCGCTGGTAACTACAGGTTATATGAAATTCACAGTAACGTCTGGTATTTCAAGAAAAAGAAACTAATGAAAGTCACTCCACTTCACTACCATTATAATACTGGTTAGTTGCTACTACAACACTGTATTCTGCTATTCACTGGTATCACTAGATTATATGCGAGTACACTAGCAAGCCAGGAAGATTATTAAAAACAGCTGACCTGTGGTAAGTTTCTGGCGACTTCTGGCACCTGCCTCTATAGGCTTATCACTTCATTTACAAAATCACCTGTTTTCAAATGACACTTTAGCCTTTATCATCAATATACTAGGGAGCCACTGTAGTATACACTATACACTATGTATACTCAATGCTTTCAGGGAGACTTTCTTTCCTCTGACACAAAGTTCAATATTATTATTTTTCCACACGGGACAGGCCTATGATTCCCCTCTGGCAGTAAACTCTGCTAGGAAGTGCACACTAATTCTCCTTTTTTTACTCAGTATATAATGTTTTCCGCCCAAGATTGGTTCCAGGCGCTAGAGGGATGTATCGTATAGGATTGATGACACAAATTAAAGTTCTAGCACGTAAGAGCGACCGTGAAAACACCAGAAAAAACCGGGAGCACAACGAGCGTGATGTGGATGAAGTGGAATTAAATAGGGTGTGCACATATGCCAAGTGCAATTTGGGTCATAGTGATAGGAAGGCTTTGGGTGGGGATATTACTGAGGAGGAAATTGAAATTGCTTTACACGGAATGAGAAAGGGCAAAGCCCCGGGTATTGATGGTTTACCGGTGGAATTTTATTTACAACATTGGGCGTTGATTGGGAAGTTCATGGTAAGATTATTAAATTGTATGAAGGAGAAGGGTACGTTAGGGAATAAGCAGAATACAGCAGTTGTGGTGCTGGTCCCGAAAGGCAAAGGGCAGTCAAACCTTGGGAAGTATTGGGCAATATCGTTGCTCTGTGCAGACTATAAGGTTTTTGCTAAAATTTTGGTGGATGAATTTGGTAGGGTGTGCAAAAGAAGGAAATTAAAGGTGAATACAGGAAAGAGTAAGGTTATGAGGATAACAAAAAGATTAGGTGATGAAAGATTGAATATCAGATTGGAGGGAGAGAGTATGGAGGAGGTGAACGTATTCAGATATTTGGGAGTGGACGTGTCAGCGGATGGGTCTATGAAAGATGAGGTGAATCATAGAATTGATGAGGGAAAAAGAGTGAGTGGTGCACTTAGGAGTCTGTGGAGACAAAGAACTTTGTCCTTGGAGGCAAAGAGGGGAATGTATGAGAGTATAGTTTTACCAACGCTCTTATATGGGTGTGAAGCGTGGGTGATGAATGTTGCAGCGAGGAGAAGGCTGGAGGCAGTGGAGATGTCATGTCTGAGGGCAATGTGTGGTGTGAATATAATGCAGAGAATTCGTAGTTTGGAAGTTAGGAGGAGGTGCGGGATTACCAAAACTGTTGTCCAGAGGGCTGAGGAAGGGTTGTTGAGGTGGTTCGGACATGTAGAGAGAATGGAGCGAAACAGAATGACTTCAAGAGTGTATCAGTCTGTAGTGGAAGGAAGGCGGGGTAGGGGTCGGCCTAGGAAGGGTTGGAGGGAGGGGGTAAAGGAGGTTTTGTGTGCGAGGGGCTTGGACTTCCAGCAGGCATGCGTGAGCGTGTTTGATAGGAGTGAATGGAGACAAATGGTTTTTAATACTTGACGTGCTGTTGGAGTGTGAGCAAAGTAACATTTATGAAGGGATTCAGGGAAACCGGCAGGCCGGACTTGAGTCCTGGAGATGGGAAGTACAGTGCCTGCACTCTGAAGGAGGGGTGTTAATGTTGCAGTTTAAAAACTGTAGTGTAAAGCACCCTTCTGGCAAGACAGTGATGGAGTGAATGATGGTGAAAGTTTTTCTTTTTCGGGCCACCCTGCCTTGGTGGGAATCGGCCGGTGTGATAATATAATATAATATAGGGTAAAATGCGTGGTGGGGAGGGTTGTTTCACCATCGCAGTTTGGGTTGCTGGGCAGGTCGATGTTAGAAGGTCATGGGATTTTAAGAAGTTTTGTGGAGTCAAAGGAAGGGGGGGGGAGGGGGCGGCTTTACTGGCCTTAGACTGGCGGGCCGCCTATGATAGAGTGGAAAGAGGTGCACTGCTGAGTATACTTAGGAGACAGGGTTATGAGGAAGAAATAGTTGGGTGGGTAAACACGCTGTATAAGGGAGCAAAGATGAGAGTACAAATAAATGGGTGTATGGGGAGGGACTTTGAGATGGGTAGAGATTTACGACAAGGGTGCCCTATGTCACAGATCTTATTTGCGTGTTTTCAGGATCCCTTTTACAGGATGGTTGAGAGCACAGTCAGTTCCCAGGATGAGGGGGGGGGGGGAAGGGACTTGTTGGCCGGCATTAATAGGTTATGTGGATGATACGACTGTCTTGGTGTGTGAACGGATGTCTATGAAAGTGTTGGAAGATGTGCGTGTGATCGTTGTTAACGTTTTATTGTATAGTAAGGTGTGGCACGTTGCTGCGGCTGTATTCCCCATTACAGGAACAGCGATCAATGGAATATTGAGACGAGTATTTACCTTTCTGTGGGGATCGAGGTGTGATTGGTTAAAATGTGAGGTTGTTATGTTACCTGTACGTCGAGGAGGTTTGGGATTGTTGGACTTAAAGCGTAGGGTGAAATGTGTTTTTCTAAAGTGGGAGGTTTGGCGTGTAGGTGTGATGGCGGGAAATATGGAACAGGTATATATGAGGTTGAAAAAGTGGTATGGGGGAATGGAATTGAGGGAATGTGAGGTTGTACTACGGGCTTTGTTGATGGTAAGGGAACGGAAAAACATTCGCATAAGGGTTTTAAGTAGGTTACTGGGGGGTACGTGCGCAGCTCCAGTAGAAGGTTTGTTCCCCATGTACTCGTGAGAAAATATTTGGCTCAGATTTAGTAAGCTGAAATTACGGCCTAGGGGGCGTGAAGTCATGTTCCGTTTTTTACATGGTATATTGCCGTCAGGGGCAATACTACGATCCAGAAGAGTCGTGGAGGGTGGCGGGTGTGGGTTTTGTGGAGGAGAAGACACGGCTTTTCATGTTGTCTATTTTTGCGAAGGTTTAGAAGATGTCAGGGGTTGGTTAGATAGGGTTGTTCAGTGGGTGGGGGGTGGGGGGAGACGGGTGCAGGTCCTGCGCGCGTTAAGTCTCGACATCGGTGGATTAGACCAGGAAGTTAGACGAGCTTTAGATTATATTATCGTGGATTACATTTATATTTCGTGGGTAATGAGGGGGAAAGGGGTAAGCGAGGTGAGAAGGCGTGTCCTTGCAATAACGTTTTATCGTACAATGTGTAGGAATAGGGAATTGTTATGGGAGGAGAGGAGGTGGGATAAGGGTTTTTCGGACGGTTATAAAAGGCTAACTATTGAAAGCCTTGTGAATCTGTGAATAAATATACGGGCAAGCCGGGTAAGTTTCCGTGTAGATCAGTGGGCAACAGCTGGCTCGTCTCTTGAGGCATGGATGTATTCTTGTTGTTATGGATGTGTGGTTGTTGATTCTGGAGTTAGTGTTACTTACTATAACTTTTGTGTACAGAATGACAGTGGTGCCTTTACAGTATTTGTAATGTTTTTGAAGTTTTCCTTTGTGTAAAGACTCGTTTTTTCTTGAGTCAAGTTTTCTTAGTATTTTGTTTTTGATTGTGTTTTATAGGTCCAGATACTTGGGTATACGAACCTACATATATATATATATATATATATATATATATATATATATATATATATATATATATATATATATATATATATATATATATATATATATATATATATATGCATGTTTTATCCCTTCCCTGTTACTGTTCAGTCTAGTCTGTGAGTCACCAAAGTATTAAAGGGATATAACACGAGTACATTACACAAAGTCGTCCGAATTTATCCTATAAATATTTCGTAATATTGTGATTTTTGTTTGTGATTCAAACGTAGTTCATAGGTATCAAGATTGATCACACATATAGAATAGATGGAAATTGCTGACTATTAATATGATCGTCAATTTATATAATATTTATTATGTTAATGAATTTGTGTTAGAGTAAATCATTGAATTTGTGTCTAAGTTGGAATTTCTATAATCAATTGTATATTTTGTATGCAAATTACATAAACTATTGTTTAATTATTAATGTAACATGTTTGTATGATGTGAATGTAACTTATAATGGGTTTAGTGGGGTGTCCACCAGTGTTATATTTGTTGCGCAGTTATATCTTCTGGTATTGTGTGTTTAGTGTAACGTACGTGTGTGTTTTATGGTGTGTTTGTCGTATATATCTGTTCTTATTAGTCACAAAGACTTTTCTCTGGTATTTCTGGTGTGAATCTTGATGTACACTATAGAATATGTATGGTGATGTTATTTAATTTGTAAGCAGTCTTGTATTTATGTTGTTTTAAATAAAATTTAAAAAAAAATTACCCATGTGTACTTGAGCAGTTGGAACACTTACACCTGTTACACTTACACCTGTTACACTTACACCTGTTACACTTACACCTGTTACACTTACACTTGTTACACTTACACTTGTTACACTTACACTTGTTACACTTACACCTGTTACACTTACACTTGTTACACTTACACTTGTTACACTTACACCTGTTACACTTACACTTGTTACACTTACACCTGTTACACTTACACTTGTTACACTTACACTTGTTACACTTACACCTGTTACACTTACACTTGTTACACTTACACTTGTTACACTTACACTTGTTACACTTACACCTGTTACACTTACACTTGTTACACTTACACTTGTTACACTTACACTTGTTACACTTACACCTGTTACACTTACACTTGTTACACTTACACTTGTTACACTTACACCTGTTACACTTACACTTGTTACACTTACACTTGTTACACTTACACTTGTTACACTTACACTTGTTACACTTACACTTGTTACACTTACACTTGTTACACTTACACCTGTTACACTTACACTTGTTACACTTACACTTGTTACACTTACACTTGTTACACTTACACCTGTTACACTTACACTTGTTACACTTACACTTGTTACACTTACACTTGTTACACTTACACTTGTTACACTTACACTTGTTACACTTACACTTGTTACACTTACACTTGTTACACTTACACTTGTTACACTTACACTTGTTACACTTACACCTGTTACACTTACACTTGTTACACTTACACTTGTTACACTTACACCTGTTACACTTACACTTGTTACACTTACACTTGTTACACTTACACTTGTTACACTTACACTTGTTACACTTACACTTGTTACACTTACACTTGTTACACTTACACTTGTTACACTTACACCTGTTACACTTACACCTGTTACACTTACACTTGTTACACTTACACTTGTTACACTTACACTTGTTACACTTACACTTGTCACACTTACACTTGTTACACTTACACTTGTTACACTTACACTTGTTACACTTTCACCTGTTACACTTACACTTGTTACACTTACACTTGTTACACTTACACCTGTTACACTTACACTTGTTACACTTACACTTGTTACACTTACACCTGTTACACTTACACTTGTTACACTTACACTTGTTACACTTACACTTGTTACACTTACACTTGTTACACTTACACTTGTTACACTTACACTTGTTACACTTACACCTGTTACACTTACACTTGTTACACTTACACTTGTTACACTTACACTTGTTACACTTACACCTGTTACACTTACACTTGTTACACTTACACTTGTTACACTTACACTTGTTACACTTACACTTGTTACACTTACACTTGTTACACTTACACTTGTTACACTTACACCTGTTACACTTACACTTGTTACACTTACACTTGTTACACTTACACTTGTTACACTTACACCTGTTACACTTACACTTGTTACACTTACACTTGTTACACTTACACCTGTTACACTTACACTTGTTACACTTACACTTGTTACACTTACACTTGTTACACTTACACTTGTTACACTTACACTTGTTACACTTACACTTGTTACACTTACACTTGTTACACTTACACCTGTTACACTTACACCTGTTACACTTACACTTGTTACACTTACACTTGTTACACTTACACTTGTTACACTTACACTTGTCACACTTACACTTGTTACACTTACACTTGTTACACTTACACTTGTTACACTTTCACCTGTTACACTTACACTTGTTACACTTACACTTGTTACACTTACACCTGTTACACTTACACTTGTTACACTTACACTTGTTACACTTACACTTGTTACACTTACACTTGTTACACTTACACCTGTTACATTTACACCTGTTACACTTACACTTGTTACACTTACAGTTGTTACACTTACACTTGTTACACTTACACTTGTTACACTTACACTTGTTACACTTACACCTGTTACACTTACACTTGTTACACTTACACCTGTTACACTTACACTTGTTACACTTACACTTGTTACACTTACACTTGTTACACTTACACTTGTTACACTTACACTTGTTACACTTACACTTGTTACACTTATACTTGTTACACTTACACTTGTTACACTTACACTTGTTACACTTGCACTTGTTACACTTACACTTGTTACACTCACACTTGTTACACTTACACTTGTTACACTTACACTTGTTACACTTACACTTGTTACACTTACACTTGTTACACTTACACTTGTTACACTTACACTTGTTACACTTACACTTGTTGCACTTATACTTGTTGCACTTACACTTGTTACACTTACACCTGTTACACTTACACTTGTTACCCTTACACCTGTTACACTTACACTTGTTACACTTACACTTGTTACACTTACACCTGTTACACTTACACTTGTTACACTTACACCTGTTACACTTACACTTGTTGCACTTATACTTGTTACACTTACACTTGTTACACTTACACTTGTTACACTTACACTTGTTACACTTACACTTGTTACACTTACACTTGTTGCACTTATACTTGTTACACTTACACTTGTTACACTTACACCTGTTACACTTACACTTGTTACACTTACACCTGTTACACTTACACTTGTTGCACTTACACTTGTTACACTTACACCTGTTACACTTACACTTGTTGCACTTATACTTGTTACACTTACACTTGTTACACTTACACTTGTTACACTTACACTTGTTACACTTACACCTGTTACACTTACACTTGTTACACTTACACTTGTTACACTTGTTACAATTACACTTGTTACACTTACACTTGTTACACTTACACCTGTTACACTTACACTTGTTACACTTACACCTGTTACACTTACACTTGTTACACTTACACCTGTTACACTTACACTTGTTACACTTACACTTGTTACACTTACACTTGTTACACTTACACCTGTTACACTTACACTTGTTACACTTACACTTGTTACACTTACACTTGTTACACTTACACTTGTTACACTCACACTTGTTACACTCACACTTGTTACACTCACACTTGTTACACTCACACTTGTTACACTCATCCAGTCATCTGGTCTACACTTAAGGACACTATGTGGCTTTTATTCATGACTGAGTGTTGACTGACTCACTCAACACTTAGCACTTTTAATTTCGAGTGTAAATCTATGATTTATTAGGTTTATTGTATATTCTTTAGACGTTCATCACGTGCCATGGGTTCGAACCTCACTCCTCCACTGATTTATTTCCTCTGGAGATTGTACAGTGGACCCCCGGTTAACGATATTTTTTTCACTCCAGAAGTATGTTCAGGTGCCAGTACTGACCGAATTTGTTCCCATAAGAAATATTGTGAAGTAGATTAGTCCATTTCAGACCCCCAAACATACACGTACAAACGCACTTACATAAATACACTTACATAATTGGTCGCATTCGGAGGTAATCGTTATGCGGGGGTCCACTGTAAACGTAATTTAGTAATGGGTAATTTTAATATATTTGTAAGTTTCACCTATGGTTATTTTTTTGCAGTTCCTCCTAACATAATGGAGAAACTTGAAAGTCAGTTCCTGCAAGACAAACAAGAACGCAATACTGCCATGATTGATGTGTTGCAACACTTAACTGCAATCAAAAATGAAACTACTTTTGGTAAGTATTAGATAATTTAGGCTCTGTAATAATCGTGAACAAGAAATACGAAATACAAAACAACTACAGTGTTAGGGCTCTAGCTAGAGCCTTTTTCCTGAACAACTCTACCTAGACTTCTTACTCATTTCTGCAACATTGCAAGCTGCTGAAGATGTGTTGATTGCAACACGAAAGGCCTAGATCTATCATTCAACTCCCCCTGTGGCTATTTTGCATTCAAGTATTGTCATCAAATTTAGTGTACCTGGAGAGGGTTTCGGGGGTCAACGCCCCCTCGGTTCGGTCTGAGACCAGACCTCATAGTGGAGTGTAGTTTGAATCACTTAAATTAAACACTTCTAAACTTTATTAGTCTCAGTGTTTATACATTTTACGAAAGTAAATGAGTTCATTTAATTATCTGGAATTAACCACAATGTTAAAATCGTGCGGTAAATCATGTTAACGAAACCGAAAAGAGAAAACTGTTATAGAGGAGATGGTTCAAGCCCCGGCATGATGCTAACTTTCTTTGTACTTAACTATCGTAGGGGTTCTTAAATGGAGATATCGAGGGTTGAAGGTAGACACACTGGTTGGATGGTAACGATATATTGTCAGACTGTGATGATGGGAATTGGAGTCCAGCCTCTGCCTGTCCTAGCCTGTGTCAAACGCCGACTGAGGCCGAGGCAGAGGTACGAACGTACACATGCGCATCCAGTGACGTCACACAAAGTCACAGGCCTAAAAGGGATCTCCTATCTAAAGCACATGGATGATACTGTATGCTATGCTATATAACACAGGGATCAGCAACTATGCTGACATAACAAACCAAAATGGTCCTTACACATTGTAACCTTTACAAATATAATCTTTAATCTTTACCTTTTACTGTATAAGTCATAAACAAGATCGGGAGACAACAGTAATGTATTGTGGAAGTTGTTTATCACGACACAGCTTGTAAGATCTTGACAACAATGACCATAGTATACCTGGAGGCTGCTCCAGGGGTCAGCGCCCCCGCGGCCCGGTCCTTAACGAGGCCTCCAGGGGGATCAGTGCATGATCAAGCTGGTTGTTACTGCTGGCAGTACGTACTCCAATACACGAACCACAACCCAGCTGGTCAGTTGCTGACTTAAGATATCTGTCCAGCTTCCTCCTGAAGACAGTCAGGGGTCTTGAAGACAGTCAGGGGTCTTGAAGACAGTCAGGGGTCTTGAAGACAGTCAGGGGTCTTGAAGACAGTCAGGGGTCTTGAAGACAGTCAGGGGTCTTGAAGACAGTCAGGCGTCTTGAAGACAGTCAGGGGTCTTGAAGACAGACAGGGGTTTTGAAGACAGTCTGGGGTCTTGAAGACAGTCAGGGGTATTGAAGACAGTCAGGCATCTTGAAGACAGTCAGGGGTCTTGAAGACAGTCAGGGGTCTTGAAGACAGTCAGGAGTCTTGAAGACAGTCAGGGGTCTTGAAGAGGGTCAGGGGTCTTGAAGAGAGTCAGGGGTCTTGAAGACAGTCAGGAGTCTTGAAGACAGTCAGGAGTCTTGAAGACAGTCAGGGGTCTTGAAGACAGTCAGAAGTCTTGAAGACAGTCAGGAGTCTTGAAGATAGTCAGGGGTCTTGAAGACAGTCAGTGGTCTTGAAGACAGTCAGGAGTCTTGAAGACAGTCAGGGGTCTTGAAGACAGTCAGGGGTCTTGAAGACAGTAAGGGGTCTTGAAGACAGTCAAGGGTCTTGAAGACAGTCAGGAGTCTTGAAGACAGTCAGGAGTCTTGAAGACAGTCAGGGGTCTTGAAGACAGTCAGGGGTCTTGAAGACAGTCAGGGGTCTTGAAGACAGTCAGGGGTCTTGAAGACCGCCAGAGGTCTTGAAGATAGTTAGGGGTCTTGAAGACAGTCAGGAGTCTTGAAGACAGTCATGGGTCTTGAAGACAGTCAGGGGTCTTGAAGACAGTCAGGGGTCTTGAAGGCAGTCAGGGGTCTTGAAGACAGTCAGGGGTCTTGAAGACAGCCAGGGGTCTTGAAGATAGTTAGGGGTCTTGAAGACAGTCAGGAGTCTTGAAGACAGTCAGGGGTCTTGAAGACAGTCAGGGGTCTTGAAGACATTCAGGAGTCTTGAAGACAGTCAGGAGTCTTGAAGACAGTCAGGGGTTTTGAAGACAGTCAGGGGTCTTGAAGACAGTCAGGAGTCTTGAAGACGGTCAGGGGTCTTGAAGACAGGAGTCTTGAAGACAGTCAGGGGTCTTGAAGACAGTCAGGGGTCTTGAAGACAGTCAGGAGTCTTGAAGACAGTCAGGAGTCTTGAAGACAGTCAGAGGTCTTGAAGACAGTCAGGGGTCTTGAAGACAGTCAGGGGTCTTGAAGACAGGAGTCTTGAAGACAGTCAGGGGTCTTGAAGACACTCAGGGGTCTTGAAGACAGTCAGGAGTCTTGAAGACAGTCAGGGGTCTTGAAGACAGTCAGGGGTCTTGAAGACATTCAGGAGTCTTGAAGACAGTCAGGAGTCTTGAAGACAGTCAGGGGTTTTGAAGACAGTCAGGGGTCTTGAAGACAGTCAGGAGTCTTGAAGACGGTCAGGGGTCTTGAAGACAGGAGTCTTGAAGACAGTCAGGGGTCTTGAAGACAGTCAGGGGTCTTGAAGACAGTCAGGAGTCTTGAAGACAGTCAGGAGTCTTGAAGACAGTCAGAGGTCTTGAAGACAGTCAGGGGTCTTGAAGACAGTCAGGGGTCTTGAAGACAGGAGTCTTGAAGACAGTCAGGGGTCTTGAAGACACTCAGGGGTCTTGAAGACAGTCAGGAGTCTTGAAGACAGTCAGGAATCTTGAAGACAGTCAGGGGTCTTGAAGACAGTCAGGAGTCTTGAAGACAGTCAGGGATCTTGAAGACAGTCAGGGGTCTTGAAGACAGTTAGGGGTCTTGAAGACAGTCAGGAGTCTTGAAGACAGTCAGGGGTCTTGAAGACAGTCAGGGGTCTTGAAGACACTCAGGGGTCTTGAAGACAGTCAGGAGTCTTGAAGACAGTCAGGGGTCTTGAAGACAGTCAGGACTCTTGAAGACAGTCAGGGGTCTTGAAGACAGTGAGGAGTCTTGAAGACAGTCAGGGGTCTTGAAGACAGTCAGGGGTCTTGAAGACAGTTAGGTGTCTTGAAGACAGTCAGGAGTCTTGAAGACAGTCAGGGGTCTTGAAGACAGTCAGGGGTCTTGAAGACAGTCAGGGGTCTTGAAGACAGTCAGGAGTCTTGAAGACAGTCAGGGGTCTTGAAGACAGTTAGGGGTCTTGAAGACAGTCAGGAGTCTTGAAGACAGTCAGGGGTCTTGAAGACAGTCAGGAGTCTTGAAGACAGTCAGGGGTCTTGAAGACAGTCAGGGGTCTTGAAGACAGTCAGGAGTCTTGAAGACGGTCAGGGGTCTTGAAGACAGGAGTCTTGAAGACAGTCAGGGGTCTTGAAGACAGTCAGGAGTCTTGAGGACAGTCAGGAGTCTTGAAGACAGTCAGGAATCTTGAAGACAGTCAGGAGTCTTGAAGACAGTCAGGGGTCTTGAAGACAGTCAGGAGTCTTGAAGACAGTCAGGGGTCTTGAAGACAGTCAGGGGTCTTGAAGACAGTTAGGAGTCTTGAAGACAATCAGGGGTCTTGAAGACAGTCAGGAGTCTTGAAGACAGTCAGTAGTCTTGAAGACAGTCAGGGGTCTTGAAGACAGTCAGAAGTCTTGAAGACAGTCAGGAGTCTTGAAGATAGTCAGGGGTCTTGAAGGCAGTCAGGGGTCTTGAAGGCAGTCAGGGGTCTTGAAGACAGTCAGGAGTCTTGAAGACAGTCAGGGGTCTTGAAGACAGTCAGGAGTCTTGAAGACAGTCAGGGGTCTTGAAGACAGTCAGGGGTCTTGAAGACAGTTAGGGGCCTTGAAGACAGTCAGGGGTCTTGAAGACAGTCAGTGGTCTTGAAGACAGTCAGGGGTCTCGAAGACAGGCAGGGGTCTTGAAGACAGTCAGGAGTCTTGAAGACAGTCAGGGGTCTTGAAGACAGTCAGGAGTCTGGAAGACAGCCAGGGGTCTTGAAGACAGTCAGGGGTCTTGAAGACAGGAGTCTTGAAGACAGTCAGGGGTCTTGAAGACAGTCGGGAGTCTTGAAGACAGTCAGGAGTCTTGAAGACAGTCAGGGGTCTTGAAGACAGTCAGAAGTCTTGAAGACAGTCAGGAGTCTTGAAGACAGTCAGGGGTCTTGAAGACAGTCAGGGGTCTTGAAGACAGTCAGGGGTCTTGAAGACATTCAAAAGTCTTGAAGACAGTCAGGAGTCTTGAAGACAGTCAGGGGTCTTGAAGACAGTCAGGAGTCTTGAAGACAGTCAGGGGTCTTGAAGACAGTCAGGGGTCTTGAAGACAGTTAGGGGTCTTGAAGACAGTCAGGAGTCTTGAAGACAGTCAGGGGTCTTGAAGACAGTCAGGGGTCTTGAAGACAGACAGGGATCTTGAAGACAGTCAGGGGTCTTGAAGACAGTCAGAAGTCTTGAAGACAGTCAGGGGTCTTGAAGACAGTCAGGAGTCTTGAAGACAGTCAGGGGTCTTGAAGACAGTCAGAAGTCTTGAAGACAGTCAGGGGTCTTGAAGACAGTTTGGAGTCTTGATGTCATGTAGGGGGGGTAATGATTGAATAGGATATAAGTGGGGAATATGGGAGTAAGGGATTATGTAGGCAGGGGAGAGGCAGGCGAGGTGGTAGGAGTGAGATGATTAGCGGAGGTAGGTAGGTAATGACAGGTCAGTGGTGACCACCACGACACTCTCATTAACTCTACACTACTCACTAACATATGCCTCGCCCATTCTTCACTCATATAAACATAATAAAATATAAGAAAAAAGAATAAATAACGGTGGGCAGTAAATATTACTATTCTACTCAAACACAGTTTATTATTAAGTCTTTGTACAATAATATATTTGGGAACAGAGCATTATTGTGGTTTAGATAAATGGGGTGGTACACATAAGCAGTGAGACAGGGAAATACAATCAACTTGACGAAAATGAATGTAACTTACAATATAACACAGAGGACAGTTCACTACAGGAACTAAGCCACAGGTCCCAAGACCTATACAGCACGAGTAATGCGCCAAGCCAGTACTCTGCCCAATGCCTCCAACAGTCTCCTCCAGAGACTTCAGCAGCCTTCTCCCGAGCCCTGCACCCCAGCAGCAGCTCCGCTCGAAGTCTCTGCTCAGGAGCTCTGCACCCCAGCAGCAGCTCTGCTCGAATCTCCCTACTCAGCTTTTCCTTGGGCTTTTATGGTGGTCCAAGCACCCTCCACAACCACGTGTACGACCTGACGCCTAGGTCTGAGGCGTCAAGAACAAAAGACCTCAGACGTGGGCGTGGCTACAGACGTTTGTCAAGGCAAGGTGTGACCATATAATTGGTTAAATTAGGTCTCCCCAGAGACCTCACAAGCCCAGCTGGACTACATCACATCCCCCTTTCTCCCCCAATTTAAAATATCTGAGAACTAGGACAATTTGTCCTAGTTATTAGACTATTTTAATCCTAATCCCTTAAATCTATTACAATACAAAGACAAAATTATACATAATACAATTATATTTCCCTCAACCTCCTCAACTACCACAAGGCAGCATAATCAGTACACCTGGCAGTTGGCCAGCATAATAGTCGCTCTCTGGTGCAAAGCCTCCTTACCCGTCATTTCTCCTTAAACCTAAATATCGGACTCCAGTGCCTTCCCTACTTCTACTAGAAATGCACTAGCCAATGCTAGTCACCCTCGTACGTTAACCATTGGGCCAAACCTCTCTAGGCTTCTATGGCGTGGAAAACTGCTCCAACGGGTTGCATTCTTTCAAGTAACTGCAACTGGATCACTTCACGACCACCAAGGTCGCATTTTCGGCACACTTCACATGCACACTACAACATCTGAAAATCGAGACAGGGCAGGCATCGCAGCTAAGACCCTCCATTATCCTATGCCACTACTAGGATTCACTGGCCTTATAAAACAAGGTGGCCATAATCACTGGACCGTATTCAAGGTCACCTTATTTCACACAGGTAACACTAACACTTCTGGCAAGTCAAAGTAGGCTGGGGACATCTCACACTCTCAATTGTCTCTCATGGCTGGCAGAGCATCCCCGCATACCGGTCGTACAGGTCGACCAGCAAGGCAGGATACGCCTCCATACCGCCCTTGAAAGCAGGCTGGTCCCAGCAGCTGGAGTCCATCTTCGCGGATCACTTCCTTCCACATCTCCGAGGATGGCAACTCCTTCATAGTAGATTCTCCTGTCCTGGCACACCAGCCAGAATCCCTCACACACCACTGCAGCATCACCGCCATCTCCTCCTCTTGAGCTAGGCAGCATCGCAGCATCACAGCACGGCCGTATCACAGAGCACACGGCACGGCCACAGCATCGCAGCACGGTCCCAGCATCACAGCACGGCCGCAGCATCTCAACATCATCGCACGACCGCAGCATCTCAACATCACAGCACGGCCGCATCACAGCAGCACACAGCACGGCCACAGCATCACAGCACGGTCCCAGCATCACAGCACGGCCGCAGCATCTCAACATCATAGCAAGGCCGCAGCATAGTAGACAGCATCACAGCAGCCGACATCAGCAGTAGCAGGCAATGGTCAGTTGCTCCGGGTGAGGTGAGGTCACTTCAGGTCATCAACAGCAGGTGCGGTCACCCATCCCTGGCAACTGCGGGTAACTGGCGGTCCGTGGGTGATGGTCACAGAGGCTGGGTGACGCAGACAGACACCCACTACACTGGATGACAGACCAGGGCAGCAATACATCTACTGGGGCACATCAGCTGGGTGACTGGGCATATCAGCTGGGTGACTGGGCACATCAGGTGGACAGCAATCATAGGCAACTCTTCAATGGGTGACAGTTGTGGGTAAGTCTTCCAAGGCGGGCTGGGTGACTTCTCATTCCTCTGTAAATATTCAAATTCGGCCAGTAATTGCTTCCCCCAAAAGTCTCACCCAAATACTGATATTCTCCACCATTTATCTCAAACCAACAACCAACTCCACCAAATATAATATTACACCCAAACAATTATTCAGACCCACCGTCAAAAAAGGACAGTTAAGGTTACTAGGATTATAATATCATACAGATATTCACTTTAGATTTTACACACAAGAAAAAAAAAAGTGGTAGCAAATGGTAGCATAACAAGTATAACCGAGCAGTCAAAAATAAGGCACATGGGACTGGTTCCTAATATAAAAATAATAAGAACCACCACCGCTTAGACACCATGTCATGTAGGGGGGTAATGATTGAATAGGATATAAGTGGGGAATATGGGAGTAAGGGATTATGTAGGCAGGGGAGAGGCAGGCGAGGTGGTAGGAGTGAGATGATTAGCGGAGGTAGGTAGGTAATGACAGGTCAGTGGTGACCACCACGACACTCTCATTAACTCTACACTACTCACTAACATATGCCTCGCCCATTCTTCACTCATATAAACATAATAAAATATAAGAAAAAAGAATAAATAACGGTGGGCAGTAAATATTACTATTCTACTCAAACACAGTTTATTATTAAGTCTTTGTACAATAATATATTTGGGAACAGAGCATTATTGTGGTTTAGATAAATGGGGTGGTACACATAAGCAGTGAGACAGGGAAATACAATCAACTTGACGAAAATGAATGTAACTTACAATATAGTACAGAGGACAGTTCACTACAGGAACTAAGCCACAGGTCCCAAGACCTATACAGCACGAGTAATGCGCCAAGCCAGTACTCTGCCCAATGCCTCCAACAGTCTCCTCCAGAGACTTCAGCAGCCTTCTCCCGAGCCCTGCACCCCAGCAGCAGCTCCGCTCGAAGTCTCTGCTCAGGAGCTCTGCACCCCAGCAGCAGCTCCGCTCGAATCTCCCTACTAAGCTCTTCCTTGGGCTTTTATGGTGGTCCAAGCACCCTCCACAACCACGTGTACGACCTGACGCCTAGGTCTGAGGCGTCAAGAACAAAAGATCTCAGACGTGGGCGTGGCTACAGACGTTTGCCAAGGCAAGGTGTGACCATATAATTGGTTAAATTAGGTCTCCCTAGAGACCTCACAAGCCCAGCTGGACTACATCACATTGAAGACAGTCAGGGGTCTTGAAGACAGTCAGAAGTCTTGAAGACAGTCAGGGGTCTTGAAGACAGACAGGGATCTTGAAGACAGTCAGAAGTCTTGAAGACAGTCAGGGGTCTTGAAGACAGTCAGGGGTCTTGAAGACAGTTATGGGTCTTGAAGACAGTCAGGGGTCTTGAAGACAGTCAGGGGTCTTGAAGACATTCAGGAGTCTTGAAGACAGTCAGGGGTCTTGAAGACAGTCAGGAGTCTTGAAGACAGTCAGGAGTCTTGAAGACAGTCAGGGGTCTTGAAGACAGTCAGGAGTCTTGAAGACAGTCAAGGGTCTTGAAGACAGTCAGGGGTCTTGAAGACAGTCAGGGGTCTTGAAGACAGTCAGGAGTCTTGAAGACAGTCAGGGGTCTTGAAGACAGTCAGGGGTCTTGAAGACAGTCAGGAGTCTTGAAGACAGTCAGGGGTCTTGAAGACAGTCAGGAGTCTTGAAGACAGTCAAGGGTCTTGAAGACAGTCAGGGGTCTTGAAGACAGTCAGGGGTCTTGAAGACAGTCAGGGGTCTATTGGTAATTACTTTTATAAATGGGAACTAAATTATTGATATAACCTTAAGTGAATCACAAATTTCGGCATTTATTTTTGTAGAGGACGAAACAGATTTTTGTAGAGAGGACGAAACAGATTTTTGTAGAGAGAACGAAACAGATTTTTGTAGAGGACGAAACAGATTTTTGTAGAGAAGACGAAACAGATTTTTGTAGAGAGGACGAAACAGATTTTTGTAGAGGACGAAACAGATTTTTGTAGAGAAGACGAAACAGATTTTTGTAGAGAGGACGAAACAGATTTTTGTAGAGAGGACGAAACAGATTTTTGTAGAGAGAACGAAACAGATTTTTGTAGAGAAGACGAAACAGATTTTTGTAGAGAGGACGAAACAGATTTTTGTAGAGGACGAAACAGATTTTTGTAGAGAAGACGAAACAGATTTTTGTAGAGGACGAAACAGATTTTTGTAAAGACGAAACAGATTTTTGTACAGAGGACGAAACAGATTTTTGTACAGAGGACGAAGCAGATTTTTGTACAGAGGACGAAGCAGATTTTTGTACAGAGTTTACCTGGAGTTTACCTGGAGAGAGTTTCGGGGGTCAACGCCCCCGCGGCCCGGTCTGTGACCAGGCCTCCTGGTGGATCAGCGCCTGATCAACCAGGCTGTTGCTGCTGGCTGCACGCAAACCAACGTACGAGCCACAGCCCGGCTGATCAGGAACTGCCTTTAGGTGCTTGTCCAGTGCCAGCTTGAAGACTGCCAGGGGTCTGTTGGTAATCCCCCTTATGTGTGCTGGGAGGCAGTTGAACAGTCTCGGGCCCCTGACACTTATTGTATGGTCTCTTAACGTGCTAGTGACACCCCTGCTTTTCATTGGGGGGATGGTGCATCGTCTGCCAAGTCTTTTGCTTTCGTAGTGAGTGATTTTCGTGTGCAAGTTCGGTACTAGTCCCTCTAGGATTTTCCAGGTGTATATAATCATGTATCTCTCCCTCCTGCGTTCCAGGGAATACAGGTTTAGAAACCTCAAGCGCTCCCAGTAATTGAGGTGTTTTATCTCCGTTATGCGCGCCGTGAAAGTTCTCTGTACATTTTCTAGGTCGGCAATTTCACCTGCCTTGAAAGGTGCTGTTAGAGTGCAGCAATATTCCAGCCTAGATAGAACAAGTGACCTGAAGAGTGTCATCATGGGCTTGGCCTCCCTAGTTTTGAAGGTTCTCATTATCCATCCTGTCATTTTTCTAGCAGATGCGATTGATACAATGTTATGGTCCTTGAAGGTGAGATCCTCCGACATAATCACTCCCAGGTCTTTGACGTTGGTGTTTCGCTCTATTTTGTGGCCAGAATTTGTTTTGTACTCTGATGAAGATTTAATTTCCTCATGTTTACCATATCTGAGTAATTGAAATTTCTCATCGTTGAACTTCATATTGTTTTCTGCAGCCCACTGAAAGATTTGGTTGATGTCCGCCTGGAGCCTTGCAGTGTCTGCAATGGAAGACACTGTCATGCAGATTCGGGTGTCATCTGCAAAGGAAGACACGGTGCTGTGGCTGACATCCTTGTCTATGTCGGATATGAGGATGAGGAACAAGATGGGAGCTAGTACTGTGCCTTGTGGAACAGAGCTTTTCACCGTAGCTGCCTCGGACTTTACTCTGTTGACGACTACTCTCTGTGTTCTGTTAGTGAGGAAATTATAGATCCATCGACCAACTTTTCCTGTTATTCCTTTAGCGCGCATTTTGTGCGCTATTACGCCATGGTCACACTTGTCGAAGGCTTTTGCAAAGTCTGTATATATTACATCTGCATTCTTTTTGTCTTCTAGTGCATTTAGGACCTTGTCGTAGTGATCCAGTAGTTGAGACAGACAGGAGCGACCTGTTCTAAACCCATGTTGCCCTGGGTTGTGTAACTGATGGGTTTCTAGATGGGTGGTGATCTTGCTTCTTAGGACCCTTTCAAAGATTTTTATGATATGGGATGTTAGTGCTATTGGTCTGTAGTTCTTTGCTGTTGCTTTACTGCCCCCTTTGTGGAGTGGGGCTATGTCTGTTGTTTTTAGTAACTGAGGGACGACCCCCGTGTCCATGCTCCCTCTCCATAGGATGGAAAAGGCTCGTGATAGGGGCTTCTTGCAGTTCTTGATGAACACAGAGTTCCATGAGTCTGGCCCTGGGGCAGAGTGCATGGGCATGTCATTTATCGCCTGTTCGAAGTCATTTGGCGTCAGGATAACATCGGATAGGCTTGTGTTAATCAAATTTTGTGGCTCTCTCATAAAAAATTCATTTTGATCTTCGACTCTCAGTCTGGTTAGCGGCTTGCTAAAAACTGAGTCATATTGGGACTTGAGTAGCTCACTCATTTCCTTGCTGTCATCTGTGTAGGACCCATCTTGTTTAAGTAGGGGCCCAATACTGGACGTTGTTCTCGATTTTGATTTGGCATAGGAGAAGAAACAGATTTTTGTAGAGGACGAAACAGATTTTTGTATAGAGGACGAAACAGATTTTTGTACAGAGGACGAAACAGATTTTTGTAGAGAGGACGAAACAGATTTTTGTAAAGAGGACGAAACAGATTTTTGTAGAGAGGACGAAACAGATTTTTGTAGAGAGGACGAAACAGATTTTTGTAGAGAGGACGAAACAGATTTTTGTAGAGAGGACGAAACAGATTTTTGTAGAGGACGAAACAGATTTTTGTACAGAGGACGAAGCAGATTTTTGTACAGAGGACGAAGCAGATTTTTGTACAGAGGACGAAACAGATTTTTGTACAGAGGACGAACAGCTTTTTGTACAGAGGACGAAACAGATTTTTGTATAGAGGACGAAACAGATTTTTGTAGAGAGGACGAAACAGATTTTTGTAGAGGACGAAACAGATTTTTGTATAGAGGACGAAACAGATTTTTGTAGAGAGGACGAAACAGATTTTTGTACAGAGGACGAAACAGATTTTTGTAAAGAGGACGAAACAGATTTTTGTAGAGAGGACGAAACAGATTTTTGTACAGAGGACGAAACAGATTTTTGTACAGAGGACGAAACAGATTTTTGTAGAGGACGAAACAGATTTTTGTACAGAGGACGAAACAGATTTTTGTACAGAGGACGAAACAGATTTTTGTACAGAGGACGAAACAGATTTTTGTACAGAGGACGAAACAGATTTTTGTAGAGAGGACGAAACAGATTTTTGTAGAGAGGACGAAACAGATTTTTGTAGAGAAGACGAAACAGATTTTTGTAGAGAAGACGAAACAGATTTTTGTAGAGAGGACGAAACAAATTTTTGAAATAAATTTTGAATCTGAAAAAAAATCTCGGACTTCAATGAACCTGCAGGATAATCAATTATCTAAATGTTCCAGGAAAAACAATAATACACATTGATAACGTTAAGATAGTAGACTGAATTTTCAGGCAAAAATACCAAAGTGAAACACATAGAAAGATACTTATTATAACAGAGTTGAAGGTCGTCAATATATAACAGAGTTGAAGGTCGTCAATATATAACAGAGTTGAAGGTCGTCAATATTTAACAGAGTTGAAGGTCGTCAATATATAACAGAGTTGAAGGTCGTAATATATAACAGAGTTGAAGGTCGTCAATATATAACAGAGTTGAAGGTCGTCAATATATAACAGAGTTGAAGGTCGTCAATATATAACAAAGTTGAAGGTCGTCAATATATAACAGAGTTGAAGGTCGTCAATATATAACAGAGTTGAAGGTCGTCAATATATAACAGAGTTGAAGGTCGTAATATATAACAGAGTTGAAGGTCGTCAATATATAACAGAGTTGAAGGTCGTCAATATATAACAGAGTTGAAGGTCGTCAATATATAACAGAGTTGAAGGTCGTCAATATATAACAAAGTTGAAGGTCGTCAATATATAACAGAGTTGAAGGTCGTCAATATATAACAGAGTTGAAGGTCGTCAATTTATAACAAAGTTGAAGGTCGTCAATATATAACAGAGTTGAAGGTCGTCAATATATAACAGAGTTGAAGGTCGTCAATATATAACAAAGTTGAAGGTCGTCAATATATAACAGAGTTGAAGGTCGTCAATATATAACAGAGTTGAAGGTCGTCAATATATAACAAAGTTGAAGGTCGTCAATATATAACAGAGTTGAAGGTCGTCAATATATAACAGAGTTGAAGGTCGTCAATTTATAACAAAGTTGAAGGTCGTCAATATATAACAAAGTTGAAGGTCGTCAATTTATAACAAAGTTGAAGGTCGTCAATATATAACAAAGTTGAAGGTCGTCAATATATAACAAAGTTGAAGGTCGTCAATATATAACAAAGTTGAAGGTCGTCAATTTATAACAAAGTTGAAGGTCGTCAATATATAACAAAGTTGAAGGTCGTCAATTTATAACAAAGTTGAAGGTCGTCAATATATAACAAAGTTGAAGGTCGTCAATTTATAACAAAGTTGAAGGTCGTCAATATATAACAGAGTTGAAGGTCGTCAATATATAACAGAGTTGAAGGTCGTCAATATATAACAGAGTTGAAAGTCGTCAATATATAACAGAGTTGAAGGTCGTCAATATATAACAAAGTTGAAGGTCGTCAATATATAACAGAGTTGAAGGTCGTCAATATATAACAGAGTTGAAGGTCGTCAATTTATAACAAAGTTGAAGGTCGTCAATATATAACAGAGTTGAAGGTCGTCAATATATAACAGAGTTGAAGGTCGTCAATTTATAACAAAGTTGAAGGTCGTCAATATATAACAGAGTTGAAGGTCGTCAATTTATAACAAAGTTGAAGGTAGTCAATATATAACAGAGTTGAAGGTCGTCAATATATAACAGAGTTGAAGGTCGTCAATATATAACAGAGTTGAAAGTCGTCAATATATAACAGAGTTGAAGGTCGTCAATATATAACAAAGTTGAAGGTCGTCAATATATAACAGAGTTGAAGGTCGTCAATATATAGCAAAGTTGAAGGTCGTCAATATATAGCAAAGTTGAAGGTCGTCAATATATAACAAAGTTGAAGGTCGTCAATATATAACAAAGTTGAAGGTCGTCAATATATAACAAAGTTGAAGGTCGTCAATATATAACAAAGTTGAAGGTCGTCAATATATAACAGAGTTGAAGGTCGTCAATATATAACAAAGTTGAAGGTCGTCAATATATAACAGAGTTGAAGGTCGTCAATATATAACAGAGTTGAAGGTCGTCAATATATAACAGAGTTGAAGGTCGTCAATATATAACAGAGTTGAAGGTCGTCAATATATAACAGAGTTGAAGGTCGTCAATATATAACAGAGTTGAAGGTCGTCAATATATAACAAAGTTGAAGGTCGTCAATATATAACAGAGTTGATGGTCGTCAATATATAACAAAGTTGAAGGTCGTCAATATATAACAGAGTTAAAGGTCGTCAATATATAACAGAGTTGAAGGTCGTCAATATATAACAGAGTTGAAGGTCGTCAATATATAACAGAGTTGAAGGTCGTCAATATATAACAGAGTTGAAGGTCGTCAATATATAACGAAGTTGAAGGTCGTCAATATATAACAGAGTTGAAGGTCGTCAATATATAACAGAGTTGAAGGTCGTCAATATATAACAAAGTTGAAGGTCGTCAATATATAACAGAGTTGAAGGTCGTCAATATATAACAGAGTTGAAGGTCGTCAATATATAACAGAGTTGAAGGTCGTCAATATATAACAGAGTTGAAGGTCGTCAATATATAAGATTGAAGGTCGTCAATGTATAAGAGAGTTGAAGGTCGTCAATTTATAACAAAGTTGAAGGTCGTCAATATATAACAGAGTTGAAGGTCGTCAATATATAACAGAGTTGAAGGTCGTCAATATATAACAGAGTTGAAGGTCGTCAATTTATAACAAAGTTGAAGGTCGTCAATATATAAGATTGAAGGTCGTCAATGTATAAGAGAGTTGAAGGTCGTCAATATATAACAGAGTTGAAGGTCGTCAATGTATAAGAGAGTTAAAGGTCGTCAATATATAACAGAGTTGAAGGTCGTCAATGTATAAGAGAGTTGAAAGTCGTCAATATATAACAGAGTTGAAGGTCGTCAATGTATAAGAGAGTTGAAGGTCGTCAATGTATAAGAGAGTTGAAGGTCGTCAATATATAACAGAGTTGAAGGTCGTCAATGTATAAGAGAGTTGAAAGTCGTCAATATATAACAGAGTTGAAGGTCGTCAATATATAACAGAGTTGAAGGTCGTCAATGTATAAGAGTTGAAAGTCGTCAATATATAACAGAGTTGAAGGTCGTCAATATATAACAGAGTTGAAGGTCGTCAATATATAACATAGTTGAAGGTCGTCAATATATAAGAGTTGAAGGCTGTCAATATATAACATAGTTGAAGGTCGTCAATATATAACAGAGTTGAAGGTCGTCAATATATAACAGAGTTGAAGGTCGTCAATGTATAAGAGAGTTGAAGGTCGTCAATATATAACAGAGTTGAAGGTCGTCAATGTATAAGAGAGTTGAAAGTCGTCAATATATAACAGAGTTGAAGGTCGTCAATATATAAGAGTTGAAGGTCGTCAATGTATAAGAGTTGAAAGTCGTCAATATATAACAGAGTTGAAGGTCGTCAATATATAACAGAGTTGAAGGTCGTCAATATATAACAGAGTTGAAGGTCGTCAATATATAACAGAGTTAAAGGTCGTCAATATATAAGATTGAAAGTCGTCAATGTATGAGAGAGTTGAAGGTCGTCAATGTATGAGAGAGTTGAAGGTCGTCAATGTATGAGAGAGTTGAAGGTCGTCAATGTATAAGACAGAGACTCAGCCAGAGACAGAGGATGACGACACAAATATATACACAACTTTGTACAGTCATCACCATAAGAGGAGAAATAATATGATTTTTTGGGAAGGTGGGCCGTCTCCCACCGAGGCTGTGTGACCTGAAGAACAACAAATCTTTTCTTCTTTTTACATATAATAATGTATACAGGAGACGGGGTTACTAGCCCCTTCAGGCACAAATGAAGGAGGAAGGATTCTTTTCCACTTCCTCATTACAAAATAATACAATAATAGTCAGGTGGAACACTTCATTTAATGTGTTAACTGAATCATCTACAGTGGCAATGTAGACGAAAAATGTTGAACAAACTTTAACTGCAGCAATGTTACTTATACAGGACATTTTTTACACACACACATTTCGAGGCCAAGAGCTATGACCCGACCCCTGTAACCACAAGTAGGTGAGTGCACACACATACATATACATATTTAATATATATATATATATATATATATATATATATATATATATATATATATATATATATATATATATATGTCGTGCCGAATAGGTAAAACTTGTGATTTTAACTTATATAAAAACTCTCTTCTTGCCGAATAAGGCAAGCGAAAAATTGTGTTTGCAATAATTTCGCAAAAATCATTCTGAACCTAATGAAAAAAAATATATTTCATTGTGTTTGTTTATTATTAAATTATTGTAAACTTATCTAAAATATATTTAGTTGGATTAGGCTAAATTAAATTGTGCTTGTTATAATAAGGTTGGGTAAGTTTTCTAAGCTTCTTTTGGTACAAAATTATTTATTTTTACGTTAACATAAATGAAAAATATATCTTTAAACGTGTAAGAGAAAATTTTAGAAAGGACTTAATTTTAAACGAGTTCTTGCTAAGTGCACGAAAGCCCTCCACCAGATATATACAGGTATAAATAATATGTGCAGATAGAATAGTAAGCGTACACGACGGTGACAAGTGGCAAAGCAGAATCCAGTGTGCATCGTACTCAACCAGCAGCTAGGCAAGTCTGCCAATGCATACCGCAAGTGAATCACATTGTTTCTGCTTTAGCGAGCTTCTCTGTGATTGGCCTATGAACCAAGGTACTGATTTAACGGCGGGTACCCTACTGATCGTTAAAACCTTAGGAGGCATCCTATAATGGGAGTGTGACGTACATAGAATAAACTGTAACATACTCTTTGCATGCCACAGAAGTCCTTGACCATCTTACTCACATCATCGTAAAGGAACAGGTGTTGTTGATGACCAAGAGATGTTATCTTGGTCTTGTAAGCATTTTGTGATACCACCTGTTTACTATGTTACTGCACATATATATATATATATATATATATATATATATATATATATATATATATATATATATATATATATATATATATATATATATATATATATATATATATATATAACAACACTGCACAAGCCAAGGATTCGAACCCATGTTGTACTGGCCTGCCTAATGGTAAGCGAGAACCACATGACGCTTTAAACCACAGGACCACCCAACCCTACAAGAATGGTGCAGCCAGAAATGCTAGCTGTTGGGCCGCCATCCGAGGGCATACGGAGGTGTGGGAACTTCTAAGCTAATTTCATTCTCATCCCTGTTTGGTGTACTAGCCTCACGAGCAGTATTTATATATTATTGTAACCAAGAACGAGAGGTATTGATCAACAACAACACTGTGCTAGCCAATGATTCGAACCCATGTTGTTGTTGATCAATACCACTCGTTGGTGGTTACAATAATATATAAATACTGCTCGTGAGGCTAGTACACCAAACAGGGATGAGAATGAAATTAGCTTAGAAGTTCCCACACCTCCGTATGCCCTCGGATGGCGGCCCAACAGCTAGCATTTCTGGCTGCGCCATTCTTGTAGGGTTGGGTGGTCCTGTGGTTTAAAGCGTCATGTGGTTCTCGCTTACCATTAGGCAGGCCAGTACAACATGGGTTCGAATCCTTGGCTTGCGCAGTGGTCCAGTGACTCTCAAGCTGGTCCTAGTAGCATTAAAAGACAAAGAAGGGAAGTAACCCAAGAGAAGGCTTTGCTACCTAAAGTCTTTATAGAGGGCTTTCCCCTTCCAAACACTAACTCCTCCCTCTTTCCTCTTCCCTATCTTCCAGAAGCCAGCATTAGTCTTCAATAAATGTATGTAAAACTTACATAATTGTTAAAAAAAATAATTTTTTTTTGTGAATATTTTTGTCTGGAACGGATTAATTGTGTTTCCATTAATTCTTATGGGAAATATTAATTCGGTTTTCGGCCATTTCGGTTATCGGCCGACCTACTGGAACAGATTACGGCCGATAACAGAGGATCCACTGCATATGTGTGTATATATATATATATATATATATATATATATATATATATATATATATATATATATATATATATATATATATATATATATTGGTAGGAATAGCTTTTACTGGTGTTGGTAAGTGAACCTTAAGTGAACCTTAGGAGGACGTTTCGGTTGGTTCTGGACCATTGTCATATCATAACTGAACGAAAATAAGACAGAGAAGGCCGGGCCGTTCTGTCTTCTGGCATTGCATTTTTCCTAGTTTAAACGTAATTCTAAATATCCTTAGATCTGTGTGACACAATCCTGATTGGACCAAGAACTTAGCCAGAAAATGGAATTGGAAACTAGAGAATTTTTCGGTTCATCTTGTGCCGAAACATCATCTAGTCAACTTTTTAAATTAGTTAGCGCTGAAAGTTTTCTATCAACAAACTTTGACTTGTATTTTTATGAGTTATAAATTTCACGAGGTGCATTTACTGAAAGGTAAAAATCTTAAATACAAACACTATGAAAAAAACTATAAAAACTTTAATACTGTTTTCCGATATTTTCAGGTTTTGAAGATATGAGAGGAGAGTTTAGAAGCTTATTTGAAGCTTATGATGAGAAGGTCAGTGTTTACAAGACTCAAGTGGATAACATCACCACCCATCTGGCTACGTCTGAGGAGGAAATAAACAACAGTAAGTCTGTGTAAACTCTGAATCAACGGTATGAGGATATAATGGTCATAATGTACAAAAAGGTACAATACCAAGACTTTAATAATACAATTACTTCTACTATTTCCACTGTTACTTCTTGTTTTTCCTCTCGGTGTCCCTTCCCTGTCCCCCTTACTGTGTTAGTGTGACTTTAAATCGTCCAAATCGGACCGAAACGTCGTCGAAAGCTTTTCTCTCTATACATGCGGCTTATTTGTGAATCTAATGGTTATAATCATAATCTTAACTTATAAAGTAGCAGAGTGGTAAGCCAGTGGAAGGCCTCGGTCAGATGACCAAAAATTCCAGCTGCGGGTCATCGAATGACTAAGACCCGCGTCAGGAAACACTTGTTTCCTGACGAAACTTACCTAACCTAACTCTGAATCACAAAACCTGTGTTTAAGACACCAATGCAACACCTGGGTATTTCCTCTGATGAGAAGTATCGCCTGCAAAGCAGGCTTTTGCAGTCTAATACAGAGGTGACTTTCATACTGGAAACCATAAAAGGGGTGAAGAGGTTAAGAACTCAGTGCTTAGTACCATCGCCAAATTTGATTAATCTAAATTAGAGACTTAGGTAAGTAAAATTCCACTGAAAAGAGGACACAGGTGACCCGCCACTGCAGCTTTTGATCATATAAGCGAAGCCTTCCGCTGGCGAAAGTATATTTACGAAAATATCACTACCAGCAGGATTCGAACCCATGCTGATTGCTGTCACGAGTGTGGCTTAGCTCCCACCATGACACCTTAAGCTACTTAGCCACGGATGTCTCAAGACTCTAGGTAGCATGGTGACAAGCTATGTTTCTTCCTAGCCTCGGACACACCAGTGAGGCTCAAGAATGGTTCCCAGTTATTTCATTCTCCTCCTGTATGTTCCGACCTCACCAGGGATACTATACTCAACAAACCTCACAGAAACAAACTAATGTACACACACACACACACACACACACACACACACACACACACACACAGAATGTTCCAGAGATGGAACACAGAAACAAGAGGTCACAATTGGAAGCTGAAGACTCAGATGAGTCAAAAGGATGTTAGGAAGTATTTCTTCAGTCATAGAGTAGTTAGGAAGTGGAAGAGTCTGGTAAGCGATGTAGTGGAGGCAGGAACTATACACAGTTCTAAGACGAGGTATGATAAAGCTCATGGAGCAGGGGGAGAGAGGACCTAGTAGCGATCGGTGAAGAGGCGGGGGCAGAAGCTGAGTCTCGACCCCTGCAACCACAATTAGGTGAGTACAATTAGGTGAGAACACACACACACACACACACACACACACACACACACACACACACACACACACACACTACAGCAGTCAGACAAGAGAGAGAGTGGTTGGTAGATTGCATTTTCTTGGACTGTAAGAAAGCACTTGATACAGTTCCGCACAAGAGATTAGTGCAAAAACTGGAGGACCGGGCAGGGACAACAGGGAAGGCTTTACAATGGATCAGGAAATACCTGTCAGGTAGACAAAAGCGAGGTTTCAGAGTGGGCGCCTGTGACGAGCGGGGTTCCACAGGGGTAAGTTCTAGGACAGGTGCTGTTTCTGGTTTTTGTGAACGACACGACGGAAGGAATAGACTTAAGTGTCTCTGTTTCCAGATGATGTAGAGTTGATCAGAAGAATTTAATCGGACGAGGACCAGGCAGAACTACAAAGGGATGTGGACAGGCTGCAGGCCTGGTCCAGGAAACAGGCTCCTGGAGTTCAACCCTGCCAACTGCATAGTCATGAAGATCGGGGAAGGGCAAAAAAATCCGCCAGAGTATAGGTTAGGTGACGGCAAACCTCACTCAAGGTAAAGGATCTTGGGCGAAACATTCAAGACTCTGTACACCGTGTACGCCAGGACCATATTAGAGTATGTAGCATCAGATTGGAACCGTCACCTGGTCAAGCACGTCAAGAAATTAAAGTTCAAAGGTTTGTAACAAGACTAGTTCCAGGTTAAGAGAAATCGGCCTGACGACACTGGAGGACAGGAGGGTTAGGGGAGACATGATAACGACATACATAATGCTGCGAGGAATTGACAATGTGGACAGAGACAGGATGTTCCAGAAATGGGACACAGAAACGAAGGGTTACAATTGGAAATTGAATACTCAGATGAGTCAAATAGATGTTGGGAAGTATTTCTTCATTCATAGAGTTGTCAGGAGTGGAATAGCCTGGCAAGTGGTTCAGTGGAAGCAGAAGCCGTACATAGTTTTAAGACGAGGTATTATAAAGCTCATGGAGCAGGGAGAGAGGACCTTTCAGCGATCAGTGAAGTGGCGGGGCCAGGAGCTATGAATCGACCCCAGCAACCAAGAATAGATGAGTAAAATGTGAGCAGTCACGAAAGCGCTTGGAATTTCACTATTCTTTGTTGTTTTGCATATATATATATATATATATATATATATATATATATATATATATATATATATATATATATATATATATATATATATATATATATATATTATTGTGACCACGAAGGAGTGGTATTGATCAATAACAAAACTGCACTAGCCAACGACTCGACCCCATACTCTTAAGGATCGTATGGTCCAGTGGATTAGGGCGTCATGCGTTTTCGCCCACCAGGAGGCAGGCCAAAGCAGCATGGGTTCGAGTCCTTGGCTAGTGCAATGTTGTTTTTATATATATATATATATATATATATATATATATATATATATATATATATATATATATATATATATATATATATATATATACATTTATATAAAATATATACTATTTATATATATCTTTCCTCCTTAAGCCTCCTCCTAAAATGCTGGGAACAATGGGCTAGTAACCCCTTCTCCTGTACACATTCACTAACAAAAATAGAAGAAAAACTTTATAAAACTGGGATGCTTGAATGTGCATGGATGTAGTGCGGATGATAAGAAAGAGATGACTGTTGATGTTATGAATGAAAAGAAGATGGATGTCCTGGCCCTAAGCAAAACAAAACTGAAGGGGGTAGGTGAGTTTCAGTGGGGAGAAATAAATGGATTAAGTCAGAAGTATCTGAGAGAGTTAGAGCTAAGGAAGGGGAAGCAATAATGTTGAAGGACCAGTTATGGAAGGAGAAGAGGGAATACAAATGTGTAAATTCAATGATTATGTGGATTAAAATAAGGGTTGGACGCGAAAAGTGGGTCATAATAAGCGTGTGTGCACCTGGAGAAGAGAGGAGTGTAGAGGAGAGAGAGAGTTTTTGGGAGATGTTAAGCGAATGTATAGGAGCCTTTGAACCAAATGATAATGGGAGAACTTTGATTGAACTTTATATAGAAAGGGGTTTAGTTATAAGTAATAAATATTTTAAGAAAACGAGGATAAATAAGTATACAAGATATGATGTAGGGCGTAATGACAGTAGATATAAACAACTATTGGAGGATAAATGGGCTAATGAGAGCATAGGCAATGGGGTCGAAGAGGTATGGGGTAGGTTTAAAAATGTCGTGTTATAGTGTTCAGCAGAAGTTTGTGGTTACAGGAAAGTGGGTGCGGGAGGGAAGAGGAGCGATTGGTGGAATGATGATGTAAAGAGAGTAGTAAGGGATAAAAAGTTAGCACATGAGAGGTTTTTACAAAGTAGAAGTGATGCAAGGAGGGAAGAGTATATGGAGAAAAAGAGGGAGGTTAAGAGAGTGGTGAAGCAATGTAAAAAGAGAGCAAATGAGAGAGTGGGTGAGATGTTATCAACAAATTTTTTTGAAAATAAGAAAAAGTTTTGGAGTGAGATTAACAAGTTAAGGAAGCCTAGAGAACAAATGGATTTGTCAGTTAAAAATAGGAGAGGAGAGTTATTAAATGGAGAGGTAAAGGTGTCGGGAAGATGAATGGAATATTTTAAGGAATTTTTAAATGTTGATGAAGATAGGGAGACTGATTTCCTGATTAGGGCAAGGAGGAATAACATCTTGTAGGAGTGAAGAGGAGCCAGTTGTGAGTGTGGGGATAGTTCGTGAGGCAGTGAGTAGAATGACAGGCGGTAAGGCAGCTGGGATTGATGGGATAAAGATAGATATGATAAAAACAGGTGGGGATATAGTTTTGGAGTGGTTGGTGCGTTTTTTAATAAATGTATGAAAGTGGGTAAGGTACCTAGGGACTGACAGAGAGCATGCATAGTTCCTTTGTATAAAAGCAAAGGGGACAAAAGAGAGTGTAAAAATTATTGGGAGCAAGTCTGTTGAGTACACCTGGTAAAATATATGGCTGAATTATTATTGAAAGAGTTAAGAGTAAGATGGAGAGTAGGACAGCAGATGAACAAGGAGGCTTTAGGAAAGGTAGGGGGTGTGTGGACCAGGTGTTTACAGTGAAACATATAGGTGAACATTTATGGATTTGGAAAAGGAGTATGACAGGGTGGATAGGGGGGCAATGTGGCAGATGTTGCGGGTGTATGGTATAGGAGGTAGGTTACTGAAGAGATAAGATAAGATTTCGTTCGAATTTTTAACCCCGGAGGGTTAGCCACCCAGGATAACCCAAGTCAGTGCGTCATCGAGGACTGTCTAACTTATTTCTGTTGGGGTCCTCAATCTTGTCTCCCAGGATGCGACCCACGCCAGTCGACTAACACCCAGGTACCTATTTGCTGCTAGGTGAACAGGACAACAGGTGTAAGGAAACGTGTCGAAATGTTTCCACCCGCCGGGAATCGAACCCGGGCCCTCCGTGTGTGCAACGGGAGCTTTAACCACCAGGCCACCGGGCCACAATGAAGAGTTTTTACGAGGATAGTGAGGCTCAAGTTAGAGTATGCAGGAGAAAGGGAGATTATTTCCCAGTAAAAGTAGGCCTTAGAAAAGGATGTGTGATGTCACCGTGGTTGTTCAATATATTTATAGATGGGGTTATAAGAGAAGTGAATGTGAGGGTCTTGGCAAGAGGTGTGGAGTTAAAAGATAAAGAATCACACACAAAGTGGGAGTTGTCACAGTTGCTCTTTGCTGATGACACTGTGCTCTTGGGAGATTCTGAAGAGAAGTTGCAGAGGTTGGTTGATGAATTTGGTAAGGTATGTAAAAGAAGAAAATTAAAAGTGAATATAGGAAGGAGTAAGGTGATGAGGATAACAAAAAGATTAGGTGAAGAAAGATTGGATGTCAGATTGGAGGGAGAGAGTATGGAGGAGGTGAATGTATTCAGATATTTAGGAGTCGACGTGTCAGCAGATGGGTCTATGAAGGATAAGGTGAATCGTAGAATTGATGAGGGGAAAAGGGTGAGGGGTGCACTTGGGATTCTGTGGAGACAAAGAAGTTTGTCTGTGGAAGCAAAGAGGGGAATGTGTGAGAGTATAGTTTTACCAACGCTCTTATATGGGTGTGAAGCATGGGTGATGAATGTTGCAGCGAGGAGAAGGCTGGAGGCAGTGGAGATGTCATGTCTGAGGGCAATGTGTGGTGTGAATATAATGCAGAGAATTCGTAGTTTGGAAATTAGGAGGAGGTGCAGGATTGCCAAAACTATTATCCAGAGGGCTGAGGAGAGGTTGTTGAGGTGGTTCAGACATGTAGAGAGAATGGAACAAAACAGAATGACTTGACGTGCTGTTGGAGTGTGAGTAAAGTAATATTTATGAAGGGATTCTGGGAAACCTGCAGGCCGGAGATGGGAAGTACAGTGTCGGCACTCTGAAAGAGGGGTGTTAATGTTGCAGTTTTATAAACTGTAGTGTAAGTGCGCCTCGGGCAAGACAGTGATGGAGTGAATGATGATGAAAGTTTTTCTTTTTCGGGCCACCCTGCCTTGGTGGGAATCGGCCGATGTGTTAATAATAATATATATATATATATATATATATATATATATATATATATATATATATATATATATATATATATATATATATATATATATATATATTATATATACAAACACACACACACACACACACACACACATATATACAACATTGTATGCAATAATACAACTTTTTCATTTTAAGGAATAATAAAAACGATGGAGGAGTTGGAAAGAGTGCAGAGTGAGCAAGAAGAGAGACTCGACACGTGCAGGTCTGAGGTCAACTCCCTCAGAACACACATCACTAACTTAGAGACCCCGATCATCAGTAAGTAGTCTGTGTACAAGTTACTAATGTATTGACAAGTGCTGTGCTATCCAAGTTCCTTTAAGAGACTACTGAGTTCCCCTGTCTCCTAATGTCATGTTTATTTGTCCAGTATAATCTACCTTGTCCATAATTACTATCGCATTTGATTTGTCTGTTTCGTAAGGTGAAGTTCAGGATCTTCACTTAATTCATGGCATAACTTAACAAATCTTTGAGAACAATTGTGTTGCAGAGGTGTGAACTTTGCTCAGACTTGTCCATAATTACTATCGCATTTGCAGACAAACCGAATGCGATAGTAATTATGGGCACCGTAGAATATAAGGGAAAAATAATGTATTAGAAGACAGGGGAAGACAGGTAGAAGTACCAAACAGGTGTATAAAGAGGCAGGATAAACAGTGAAACTGGAGACCAAGACTGTGTGGCAGGGAAGCCTTATGTTTCTTCTACAACGTTTCGCCCAGTGTTGGATTATATCAGATGCTACATGACTTAGTTCAGCCCAACAGGGAACGTTGCAGCAGTATTAAGGGGTTTCCTTTACAACATACTATCTCTCCCCCTTCATCAAGATTCATGTCGAAAAAGTTTTAAAACTACAAGTACTTCATGTTCACATGAGATAAATAATGGCGGTGACATGACTAATAAGTATCCCTGGAGGGATAAAAATACTGACAGAATTATTTTCCTTATTTGAAAATTGAGACACTTATGCAACATATGGGAATCTTTATTAAGGAAACGTTTCGCCACACAGTGGCTTCATCAGTCCAATACAAAGCAGAGAGGGGCTACGAGAGGAGGAGTTTGAGATAATCCGTCTCTCAGCCTGGGATCTTTGTGTTCAGTCCATCAATCTTGTAAAAAGAGTGATGGACTGAACACATCAATTCAAGGCTGAGGGACTGATTACCTTAATGTCCTCCTCTAGTTACCCCTCTCTGCTTTGTATTGGACTGATGAAGCCACTGTGTGGCGAAACGTTTCCTTAATAAAGATTCTTATATGTTGCATAAGTGTCTCAATCTTCAAAACTTATATTGTAAGGAAAATAATTCTGTCAGCATCTTCATCCCTCCAGGGATACTTAATAGTCATGTCACCGCCATTATTTATCTCATGTGAACATGAAGTACTTGTAGTTTTAAACGTCAGAGTATAAGAGCATAAGAGTATAAGAGTATAAGAACATTAAAATGGTATAAAATACCGACAGGTTGTTAGGTAAGACACATATGCAACAGTTGGGTATCTTTATTATGAAACGTTTCGCCTACACAGTAGGCTTCTTCAGTCAAGTACAGAAAAGTTGATAGAAGCAGAAGATACTTGAAGACGATGTAATCAGTCCATCACCCTTAAAGTTTTGAGGTGGTCAGTCCCTCCAGACTGAGGGACTGACCACCTCAAAACTTTAAGGGTGATGGACTGATTACATCGTCTTCAAGTATCTTCTGCTTCTATCAACTTTTCTGTACTTGACTGAAGAAGCCTACTGTGTAGGCGAAACGTTTCATAATAAAGATACCCAACTGTTGCATATGTGTCTTACCTAACAAGAGTATAAGAGTATAAGAGTATAAGAGTATAAGATAGGGACCAGCCGAGGGAGTTAACAAGACGTGGAAGACAGGAAGGGGAACTAGTGGACGGAAGTATCTCGGAGTTGTAATTACTTGATGTTGATCCCCGGTACACCCTCTAGGTAGACTCAAGGTAGACTCGAGGTAGACTCGAGGTAGACTCGAGGTAGACTCGAGGTAGACTCAGGGTAAACTCAAGGTAGACTCAAGGTAGACTCGAGGAAGACTCAAGGAAGACTCGAGGTAAACTCGATGTAGACTCGAGGTAGACTCAAGGTAAACTCAAGGTAGACTCAAGGTAGACTCAAGGTAGACTCAAGGTAGACTCGAGGTAGAGTCAAGGTAGACTCAAGGTAGACTCGAATTAGACTCGAGGTAGACTCGAGGTAGATTCATGGTAAACTCAAGGTAGACTCAAGGTAGACTCAAGGTAGACTCAAGGTAGACTCGAGGTAGAGTCAAGGTAGACTCAAGGTAGACTCGAATTAGACTCGAGGTAGACTCGAGGTAGATTCATGGTAAACTCAAGGTAGACTCAAGGTAGACTCAAGGTAGACTCAAGGTAGACTCGAGGTAGACTCAAGGTAGACTCAAGGTAGACTCGAGGATGACTCAAGGTAGACTCGAGGTAAACTCGATGTAGACTCGATGTAGACTCAAGGTAAACTCAAGGTAAACTCAAGGTAGACTCAAGGTAGACTCGAGGTAGACTCAAGGTAGGCTCAAGGTAGACTCCAGGTAGGCTCAAGGAAGACTCAAGGAAGACTCAGGGTAGAATCAAGGTAAACTTCAGGTAGGCTCAAGGTAGACTCAAGGTAGACTCAAGGTAGACTCCAAGTAGACTCCAAGTAGACTCCAGGGAAACTCAAGGTAGACTCATGAGACTCCAGGTAGACTCCAAATAGACTCCAGATTGACTCCAGGTAGACTCCAGGTAGACTCAAGGTAGATTTAAGGTAGACTCTAGGTAAACTCAAGAGACTCAAGGTAGACTGAAGATACACTCAAGGTAGACTCAAGGTAGACTCCAGGTAGACTCCAAGCAGACTCCGGGTAGACTCCAGGTAGACTCCAAGTAGACTCCAGGTAGACTCCAGGTAGACTCCAGGTAGACTCCAGGTAGACTCAAGGTAGACTCAAGGTAGACTCTAGATAGACTCCAGGTAGATTCAAAGTAGACTTCAAGTAGACTCCAAATAGACTCCAACTAGACTCCAGGTAGACTCCATATTGACTCAAGGTAGACCCCAGGTAGACTCCAGGTAGACTCCAGGCAGAGTTGAGATAGAGTCCAGGTAGACTCCAGGTAAACTCAAGAGACTCAAGGTAGACTCAAGATATACTCCAGATTGACTCAAGGTAGACTCCAGGCAGACTCCAAGTAGACTGAGTGTAGGCTCCAGGTAGACTCGAGGTGGACTCAAGGTAGACTCAAGGAAGACTCCAGGCAGACTCCAGGTAGACTAAAGGAAGACTCAAGGTACGCTTAAGGTAGACTCCAGGTAGACTCAAGGTAGACTCAAGGTAGGCCCAAGGTAGACTCAAGGTAGACTCAAAGTAGGCTCCAGGTAGACTCAAGGTAGACTCAGGGTAGACTCCAGGTAGACTCTAGGTAGATTCAAAGTAGACTCCAAGTAGACTCCAGGTAGACTCAAGGTAAACTCAAGAGACTCAAGGTAGACTCAAGATACACTCAAGGTAGACTCCAGGTAGACTCCAGGTAGACTCCAGGTAGACTCAAGGTAGACTCAAGGTAGACTCAAGGTAGACTCTAGGTAGACTCTAGGTAGACTCAAGGTAGATTCAATTAGACTCCAAGTAGACTCCAGGTAGACTCCAACTAGACTCCAGGTAGACTCCATATTGACTCAAGGTAGACTCCAGGTAGACTTCAGGCAGAGTTCAGGTAGACTCCAGGTAGATTCAAGGTAGACTCCAGGTAGACTCCAGATAAACTCAAGAGACTCAAGGTAGACTCAAGATATGCTCAAGATAGACTCCAGGCAGACTCCAGGTAGACTGAGTGTAGGCTCCAGGTAGACTCAAGGTAGATTCAAGGTGGACTCAAGGTAGACTCAAGGAAGACTCCAGGTAGACTCCAGGTAGACTCGAGGTAGACTCAAGGTAGGCTCAAGGTACACTCAAGGTAGACTCCAGGTAGACTCAAGGTAGACTCAAGGTAGACTCAAGGTAGACTCAAGGTAGACTCTAGGTAGATTCAAAGTAGACTCCAGGTAGACTCCAGGTAGACTTTAACTAGATTCCAGGTAGACTCAAGGTAGACTCGAGGTAGACTCAAGGTAGGCTCAAGGTACACTCAAGGTAGACTCCAGGTAGACTCAAGTTAGACTCCAGGCAGGCTCAAGGTAGACTCAAGGTAGACTCAAGGTAGACTCCAGGTAGACTCTAGATAGATTCAAAGTAGACTCCAAGTAGACTCCAGGTAGACTTTAACTAGACTTCAGGTAGACTCAAGGTAGACTCAAGAGACTCCAGGTAGACTCCAGGTAGACTCAAGTAGACTCAAGGTAGATTCCAGGTAGACTCAAGAAGACTCCAGGTAGACTCTAGACAGGTAGACCAAAATATAAAAGTGTGCTGGTATAGAATGACCAATGTACTGAAACTAAACAGAGTTCAACTTGAGAGGAGATGGAAATAAATGGTATAAAATACCGACACAATGGAAATATAAACACAAATGCAGTATAATGTGATCCTTTATTGACTACGTTTATGACTTGAAAAAGCCCACTGTGTGGGCGAAACGTAGTCAATAAAGGATCACATTATACTGCATTTGTGTTTATATTTCCATTGAGAGGAGATACAACATCTCAGCGTTGAAGTAGCTTAGTACTGACTTAACACTTCTAATATTCTCCACTGATATTCATAACATCTTCTCTGTTCAGTTTGTACACACTTGAAGCCACTAATTACACCAGAGATCAAATAAGACTCCTCATTCATAACAAACTTTGCAAAACTCACAATTTCACCGAAATATCTTACTTAAACGTGTAAGATATAATTTAAGTGATTACTAATAGAATAAGTTCTTAATTAACTTAGTAATAAGTTAAGTGGTATCCCCAGGACTGGTGAACATGAGCCAGCAATGGCCAGTCCCTCCATCAACCTGCGCTGCTACACAAGGTAAACTATTAAATATTGAACATTCTGATAGTATTTTTGTCCATTGACGTATGAAAATATTACCATACAAAACAATAATAATAATTTATGGTCTCACATAGGTGGTTACACCACCACAGGTGGTCAGACAGGTGGCTACACCACCACAGGTGGTTACAACACCACATGTGGTTACACCACCACACGTGATCACACAGGTGGTCACACAATTGGCTACATTACCACAGGTGGTCACACAGGTGGTTACATCATCTCAAGTGGTCACATAGGTAATCTTAGTAACACGACTGTAAACAAACCAGGGAACGGGTGGGGTTTGAATCCATGGTATGGAAAATTTTATAGGGGGTTACCTGTATGTACCTCAACATTATAAACACACAAGTAATCTCATTCGGAGACAACAGCCATATTGTTTACCGTAATCACCCCGTGTAGACATGTGAGAAAACTTAACCACCCCTGGTTCCTGCAGGTGGTTCCTTCGACCTCACAATCTTATCCATATCTATCCGAGACCAGTATAAATTGGATAGCACCCACAAGTACGGCGCTACTAATTAATTGTGGACTGTATAGATTATATTAGTTTAACTGAATGAAGGGGGGGGGGGAGGTTGCACATGTATATATCCATCAAGGAAAAACACTTGTACATAATCCCACCACTTACCAGATATTCTCTGGTGGTCACTTGATGTAGCTGGATCACCCATAACCTATCCAATTACAACATACCTAACTGGTCAGTATCAGTCTTCTATGACTAGAAGGGTTACTTAACTGTGGGTGATTGATGCTCCTTATTTCCTCCATTCACTATCTCATTTCGATGTCCTGCTACACCGACACGGTTCTTATTCCAGCAGGACGAGGTATCCGTTGGTTTATCCCGGTTTAGAAGTCGTGACTCCATAAAAACTTCACTATCCTCTGGACAGGAACCACGAGGTCTAACGAGTTCATTCGGAGTAAGGCGACTTATTTCACTTCACACATTCTCTTAACTTAGCATTATTATCAGCGATTACATTACAATTCACATGACAATTTAATGTCTCATAATTATTGTGCACATTAGAGGTCATCCATTAAGATCTGAGACCGATGAGTGATGATTGAATCACGGGTATTTTTCCCCAGGACACACTCCATGGCGATGTGTCAGTCACCACTGGTCCTACCATTATTCACTAATTTTACCACTTTATTACGGTGGTCCCGTAAATCACTTTCCCTCACTCTTCACCAGGAACAGTTACGACACTTCCTATTATGAAGTGAGGCCTATATTAATCCTTAGGCCTCTGTGAACGCCAATTTCCTGATCCCATGCTTTCCCAGCCTCTTAACTCCATTCAAAACACTCCCGCTCGTCCTGCCCCATCTCGACCTCTCCCCCGCCCATCAGCGTAGGCGCAGAGCTTCCCTGTTGGTTCTAATCAATTTTCAAATACATTTCCTGACCCACATCAACACATTAAACACCTATTAGGCACTATAGCTTCGGAAATTAAATAATTTCCACACATGACAAGTGAGTGGTAACACAGGCCAGTGCGTTAACCACTCAACCAACCCCATCCTTTCCATGATTTGTGACTGTGTAAACTTAACCGGTCTGTGTACTGCATCATTCTGATAAATGTACTGTAGTACAGTGTTAACTGTAACAGTGTTGATTGTACCACTATAACTGCTCCTGTAATAACTGTAATACTCTGATGATTTTTCACAGTGATGACTGTACCACTGTAATGACTGTACCACTGATGAAATTACCACTGTGATGATTGTACCATTGTGATAACTGTAATATTGTGATGACTGTACCACTGTGATGACTGTACAATTGTGATAACTGTACCACTGTGAAGACTGTACCACTGTTATAACTGAACCATTGTTATGATTGTACCATTTTGATGACTATACCATTATGATAATTGTACAGCTGTGATGACGGTACCACTGTGACGACTGTACAACTGTGATGACTGTACGACTGTGATGACTGTACCATTATCATAATTGTACCTCTGTGATGACTGTCCCACCGTGATCACTGTACCATTGTAATAACTGTACCACTGTGATGACTGTACCACAGTGATGGTTGTATCATTGTGATGACTGTACCATTGTGATGACTGTACCACTGCAATGACTGCACCATTGTCTTGACAGTACCACTATGTTGACTGTACCATTGTGATGACAATACCACTATTATGACTGTACCATTGTGATGACTGTACCATTGTGATGACCGTACCATTGTGATAATAATACCATTATGATGACTGTACCATTGTGATGACTGCACCATTGTGATGACTGTACCACTGTGATAACTGTACCACTGTGATGACCGTACCACTATGATGACCGTACCACTGTGATGACTGTACCATTGTGATGACTGTGCCACTGTGATGACTGTACCACTGTCATAACTGCATCACTCTGATGACTGTACCACTCTGATGACTGTGCCACTATGATGACTGCACCACTGTGACGACTGTACCACTGTGATGGCTGTACCAGTGTGATGACTGTACCAGTGTGATGACTGTACCACTGTGATAATTTAGCCATTGTGATGCCTGTACTACAGTGATGACTGTATCGCTGTGATGACTGTACCACTGTGATAACTGTACCACTGTGATGACTGTGCCACTGTGATGACTGTACCACTGTGATGACTGTGCCATTGTGATGGCTGCACCACTGTGATGAGTGTACCACTGTGATGACTGTACCACTGAGATGACTGTACCACTTTGATGATTGAATCGCTGTGATGAATGTACCACTGTGATGACTGTACCACTGTGATGATTGTGCCACTGTGATGACTGCACCACTGTGATGACTGTACCACTATGATGACTGTATCGTTGTGATGACTGTAGCACTGTGAAGACTGTGTCACTGTGATGACTATACCACTGTGATGCCTGTACCACTGTGATGACTTAACCACTGTGATGAGTGTAGCACTGTGATCTCTTAACCACTGTGATGACTGTACCACTGTGATGACTGTATCGCTGTGATGACTATAGCACTGTGATGAGTGCACCACTGTGGTGAGTGTACCACTGTGATGAGTGTACCACTGTGATGACTGTACCACTGTGATGATTGTACCACTGTGATGAGTGTACCACTGTGATGACTGTACCACTGTGATGATTGTACCACTGTGATGAGTGTACCACTGTGATGAGTGTACCACTGTGATGAGTGTACCACTGTGATGAGTGTACCACTGTGATGAGTGTACCACTGTGATGAGTGTACCACTGTGATGACTGTACCACTGTGATGAGTGCACCACTATGGTGAGTGTACCACTGTGATGAGTGTAGCACTGTGATGAGTGTAGCACTGTGATGAGTGTACGACTGTGATGACTGTACCACTGTAATGAGTGTACCACTGTGATGACTGTGCCACTGTGATGACTGTACCACTGTGATGACTGTACCATTGTGATGACTGTACCACTGTGATGAGTGTACCACTGTGATGAGTGTACTACTGTGATGACTGTACCACTGTGATGAGTGTACCACTGTGATGACTGTACCACTGTGATGACTGTACAACTGTGATGAGTGTACCACTGTGATGACTGTACCACTGCGATGAGTGTACCACTGTGATGACTGTACCACTGTGATGAGTGTAGCACTGTGATGACTGTACCACTGTGATGAGTGTAGCACTGTGATGACTGTACCACTGTGATGAGTGTACCACTGTGATGACTGTACCACTGTGATGACTGTATCACTGTGATGACTGTACCACTGTGATGACTGTGCCACTGTGATGACTGTTTCGCTGTGATGACTGTACCACTGTGATGACTGTACCACTGTGATGACTGTGCTACTGTGATGACTGTACCACTGTGATGACTGTACCACTATGATGACTGTACCACTGTGATGACTGCACCACTGTGATGACTGTACCACTGTAAAGACTGTCACTGTGATGACTATACCACTGTGATGAGTGTACCACTGTGATCTCTTAACCACTGTGATGACTGTACCACTGTGATGACTGTATCGCTGTGATGACTGTACCACTGTGATGAGTGTACCACTGTGATGAGTGTACCACTGTGATGACTGTACCACTGTGATGAGTGTACCACTGTGATGAGTGTACCACTGTGATGACTGTACCACTGTGATGACTGTACCACTGTGATGACTGTACCACTGTGATGAGTGTACCACTGTGATGAGTGTAGCACTGTGATGACTGTACCACTGTGATGAGTGTACCACTGTGATGAGTGTAGTACTGTGATGACTGTACCACTGTGATGACTGTACCACTGTGATGAGTGTACCACTGTGATGAGTGTAGCACTGTGATGACTGTACCACTGTGATGAGTGTACCACTGTGATGACTGTACCACTGTGATGAGTGTACCACTGTGATGAGTGTACCACTGTGATGACTGTACCACTGTGATGACTGTACCACTGTGATGAGTGTACCACCGTGATGAGCGTACTACTGTGATGAGTGTATTACTGTGATAACTGTACCACTGTGATGACTGTACCACTGTGATGAGTGTACCACTGTGATGAGTGTACTACTGTGATGAGTGTATTACTGTGATGAGTGTACCACTGTGATGACTGTACCACTGTGATGAGTGTACCACCGTGATGAGTGTACCACTGTGATGACTGTACCACTGTGATGAGTGTACCACTGTGATGAGTGTACCACTGTGATGACTGTACCACTGTGATGAGTGTACCACCGTGATGAGTGTACTACTGTGATGAGTGTATTACTGTGATGAGTGTACCACTGTGATGACTGTACCACTGTGATGAGTGTACCACTGTGATGAGTGTACCACTGTGATGACTGTACCACTGCGATGAGTGTACCACTGCGATGACTGTACCACTGAGATGAGTGTATCACTGTGATGTCTGGGTGCCATAAGGTCACATGATGGTAACTTCACCCAGCCATCATTCACTTTACAAAAACTATTGAACAAAACACTGAAAATAGCACATTAGTGATGTCCATTCTTCTCATTATTCGTAAACAATAGAGAAATCGAAACTTTTCTCAAACCGTATCATTACCCGTTACCTGATGGACCCTGAGTTCTGCAGCCCCTGACCTCGATGTTCCCTGACCCCAATGTGTCTTGACGCCGACGTCCCCTGAACCTGACGTTTCTTAATCCCGGCGTGCCCTGAACTGTCGTCGTGCCCTGATGTGTCGTCGGGATTCTCTGTTTTCTTCAATGGTATTTGTGGAAAATATTTTAATTTTCCGAAGCTATAGTGCCTAATACGTGTTTAATGTGTTGATTTGTGTCAAAAAATGTATTATGTATTTAAAAATGGAATAGAACCAACAGGGTTCCCTCTGCACCTGCGCGGATGTGCGGGAGGGGGGAGGTCGATACGGGGCATCAGGGAGCGGGAGTGTTTGGAATGGAGTTAAGAGGCTGGGAAAGCATGGGACCAGGAAATTGGCGTTCAGGGCGGCCTAAGGTTTAATATAGGCCTCACTTCATAATAGGAAGTGTCGTAACTGTTCCTGGTGAAGAGTGGGGGAACATGATTTACGGGAGCACCGTAATAAAGTGGCAAAATTAGTGAATAATGGTAGGACCAGTGGTGACTGGCGCGTCGCCATGGAGTGTGTCCCGGGGAAAAATACCCATGATTTAATCATCACTCATCGGTCTCAGATCTTAATGGAGTGGCCTCCAATGTGTATAATAATTTTGAGACATTAAACTGTATGGTGGGCTAAGAAGTAATCAGTGATAATAACACCAAGTTAAGAGAATGTGTGAAGTGAAATGAGTCGCCGTTCTCAGAGTGAGCATCTGTTTACCTCGTGTTCCTGTCCCGAGGATAGTGAAGTTTTTATGGAGTCACGACTTCTAAACCGGGATAAACCAACGGATACCTCGTCCTGCTGGAATAAGAACCGTGTCGGTGTAGCAGGACATCGAAATGAGATGGTGAATGGAGGAAATAAGGAGCATCAGTCATCCACAGTTAAGTAACCCTTCTAGTTATAGCAGACTGATACTGGCCAGTTAGGTATGTTGTAATTGGATAGGTTATGGGTGATCCAGCTACATCAAGTGACCACCAGAGAATATCTGGTAAGTGGTGGCATTATATACAAGTGTTTTTTCCTTGATGGATATATACATGTGCAACCTACCCCCCCCCCTTCATTCAGTTAAACTAATATAATCTATACAGTCCACAATTAATTAGTAGCGCCATACTTGTGGGTGCTATACAATTTATACTGGTCTCGGATAGATATGGATAAGATTGCGAGGTCGAAGGGATCACCTGCAGTGACAAGGGGTGGATAAGTTTTCTCACATGTCTACACGGGATGTTTACGGTAAACAATATGGCTGTTGTCTCCCAATGAGATTACTCGTATGCATGTAATGTTGAGGTACATACAGGTAACCCCCTATAAAATTTTCCATAGTATTTGTGTGTTATTTATTCTATGTATTTGACGAAATCCCAAAGCAAGTTAACAACTCTTAAATAAATTATGCTATACATATATGTGTCTTTGATTCACCATTAGTCGGCACAACCGGCTCCCTCTCGTCCGATTTTACCGTTGACTGTCACTGTTCACTGTCACTGTTGTCTGTGTCACTTTTGTCAGCAACTTTCAACTGCGTCACTTTTTCCTGTCAACACTAACTGTCACTTAACTGTACCACTGCTAACTATATACCAGTTAACTGAGCAACTTATAACCGTATTATTGTTGTTACTAACAGGATGATGACTGTGTTAACGAAACTAACTATATTTCGTTATCTTGCCACTATCCACCAGTGCTGACGGCGGCAAGCGGTTCCATAGCCGTGGTAGAAGCAGGTAAATACGATAATAATATTGACTGTGAGTGGATAATAAATCTTCCAGCCGGGAACAAGATTTTACTAAAATGGATTTACATTGACATGGAGATTAAAGATAACTGCCCGTATGACTACGTAACTGTGAAGAACTTGAACACTAATCAACTAGAATATGGGTAAGTTCTAAAACAGTCTTAATAATCTTACAGAGGTAATATTACTAGTTCTTACAACATGTCCTTACTCATACTTTATAATCGTGCTCTTCTTACAGGTCTAAACCTACAAAAGGTGCCATCCCAATGGCATTCCCTGACACCCTCCGACCTTACACACACAATCTGAGTAACAGGAAACGACCGTATGCACGCAAAATAGACCCCATGCATGGCTTCCATTAGGAAATTAAACACACACACACACACACACACACACACACACACACACACACACACACAGGAGGGTCAGGGGAGACATGATAACGTCATACAAAATATTGCGTGGAATAGATAAGGTGGACAAAGACAAGATGTTCCAGATGTGGGACACAGAAACAAGGGGTCACAACAATTGGAAGCTGAAGACTCAGACGAGTCCAAGGAATGTTAGGAAGTATTTCTTCAGTCATAGAGTTGTCAGGAAGTGGAATAGTCTAGCAAGTGAGGTAGTGGAGGCAGGGACCATACATAGCTTTAAGATGAGGTATGACAAAGCTCAGGGAGCACAGCGATCAGTGTAGAGGCGGGGCCAGGAGCTGAGTTTTGACCCTGCAACCACAATTAGGTGAGTGCAATTAGGTGAGTACACATTCACAATACACACACCGACGTCCCCTGAACCTGACGTCTCTTAATCCCCGCATGCTCTGATCTGTCGTCGGGGTTCTGTATACTTTCTTCAGTGGTATTTGTGTGTTATTTATTCTATGCATTCGACGAAATCCCAAAGCAGAGGCCAGCAGCTGTGAGTCAACCCCTGCAACCACAACTGGTTGAGTACACATACACACACGGGCCAAGAAGTTGAAGGGGAAACTTATGAAGCAAGAAGACACAAGGAGAAAAAAGTGATTGAAAGTATCATAAAAGCAATATGAGAGGACGACACGACCCAGTTGACAAATTTTCTGAGAATAGGGTGGCTTGCAAGAGGAAAAAATTGGCCAGTCAAAATGATTTTCAAGGCAGAATCAGCTTGAAACAGGATCCTGCAGGAGAAAGCACACCTAAGGGGCATACCAAAGTACCAGAGGGTGTTCGTCGTCCACAACAGAACACAAGAAGGCAGAAACTGAAAGAGGGGTACAAATATGCAAGGAGACATGAGAGGCAAAGACAGAGATGAGCAGGAGAACCCAGACTCAGGAGGAAGAGCAAGTCAAGCTCCCTCATAACCACCCACAGAAGGACCTTAATCATGGCAACTCCAATGCAACTAAACAATCTAACCCAAAACCAACATTCTCTACCCTCTGCTCCCACCCCCCTCATCACAAACTTCACTCACACAGCAACCTCCAATAGTTCCCCGCCATGTCTCCTGTTCCCCCAGCCCCAACATTCTCCCCAGACCACAGTTTTAGAGAAGCTGAAGGTTTAGTATATGAATGGAATAACAAATAAATGTGAGGGGTGGCATGAAAGAATCAAGAGACATCCCCAGACTTCATAGAAATCAGAGAAACGAAGTTCACCAGGATGCTAACAGATGCAATCGTACCACTCAGATAGCAGATCCTGAGGATTTGAGGAACTGGAAGAAATGGACGAAATTGGTAAAGGGGACTACATAGTAGGTACAATTCAGTCTGGGGGGCATAACACAGTCATTGCAGAGATGTATAACCCACCACAGAGCTGCAGGATGCCAAGAGAAGAATATGAAGAGAGCTACAGAGCATTGGTGGACACAGTAGTTGAGGTGGCCAGAAGAGCTCACACAGGTAGAGCAAAGTTACTAGTTATGGGCTAATTCAATCACAAGGAAATTGATTGGGAAAACCTGGAGCCACATGGGGGTCTCAAAACATGGAGAGCCATGGTGATGGATGTGGTACTGGGAAACCTCATGCATCAACATGTTAGGGACACTACCAGAGAGGGAGGATGAATCAGCAAGACTGGACCTCATGTTCACCCTGAGTAGCTCGGACACTGAGGACATCACATATGAAAGGCCCCTTGAAGTTGGTGATCACGTGGTTCCGATCTTTAAGTACATAGAGTTACAAGTGGAGAAGGTAACATGAGTAGGATGGGAAAAGCGAAACTACAAAAGATAGGACTACACAGGTTGAGGAACTTCCTGCAGGAAGTTCAGTATGAAAGGGAATTGGTAGGCAAGTCAGTAAACGAAATGATGGACTACATAACAACAAAATGCAAGGAAGCAGAGTCAAAGTTTGTTTCCAAGGGCAACAGAAATAATGGGATAACCAGAACGAGCCCTTGGTTTATCCAAAGGTGTAGGGAGGCAAAAACTAGGTGCACTAGAAAATAGAAAAAGCACAGATGACAAAGGTCCATTGAAAATAAAGAGACTAATTGAAGAGCCAGAAACGAATATGCACTGATAAGGAGGGAGGCTCAGCGACAGTACAAGAATGACAAAGCATCAAAAGTCAAGTATGACCCTAAGCTGTTGTACAGCCACATCAGGAGGAAGACAGCAGTTTAGAACCAGGTGATCAGACTGAGGAAAGAAGGTGGGGAGCTCAAAAGAAAACTAAAAAATATGTAAGGAGCTCAACATGAGATTTAAGGAAGTATGTACAGTGAAGACATCAAGGACTCTGGGAAGTCAGAACATGAAGGGGGGGGGGAGTTACACCAACAAGGGATGTACCAACAAGTGTTGGATGAAATTCACACAACTGAGGAGGAGGTGAAAAAGCAGCTAAGTGACCTTGATACCTCAAAGGCAGTGGGGCCAGACAACATCTCTCCATGGGTCCTTAGAGAGGGAACAGAGATGCTGTGTGTGCCATTAACAACAATTTTCAACACATCCATTGAAACTGGGCAACTACTTGAGGTACAGAAGACGGCAAATGTAGTCCCCATTTTTAAGAAGGGAGACAGACACGAGGCACTAAACTATAGACCAGTGTCACTGACGTGTATAGTATACAAAGTCATGGAAATTATCAAGAGGAGAGTGGTGGAGCACCTAGAATCGAACAAGCTTATAAACTACAACCAGCACGGATTCATGGAAGGCAAATCCTGTGTCACAAACCTACTTGAGTTTTATGACAAGGTGAGTACAATTAGGTGAGTACACATACACACACACACACACAGTAAG
>NC_091366.1:16831674-16841674 GCF_038502225.1 Cherax quadricarinatus
AGGTCTGTAGTCTTTGTCCACCTAACCTATACTCTGTCTGCGGTCTTCTTTGCCCCTCCCCAATCTTCATGACTTTTCATTTGGCAGTGTTGAATTCGAGAAGCCAGTTTCTGAACCACATGTCCAGCCTGTCCAGGTCTCTTTGCAGTCCTGCCTCATTCTCATCCGATTTAATTCTTCTCATCAGCTTCAAATCATCTGCGAATAGGGACACTTCAGAGTCTATTCCTTCCATCATGTCGTTCGCATATATCAAAAATAGCACTGGTCCTAGAACCGACCCCTGTGGGACCCCGCTCGTCACAGGCGCCCACTGTGATACCTCTTCACTTACCATGACTCGTTGTTGCCTCCCTGTCAGGTATTCCCTGCTCCACTGCAGTGCCCTCCCTGTTATATGCACCTGATCCTCCAGTCTCTGCACTAATCTCTTGTGAGGAACTGTGCCAAAGGCCTTCCTGCAGTGTAGGAAAATGCAATCAACCCACCCCTCTCTCTCGTGTCTTCTGTGTGTGTGTGTCTGTGTACTCACCTAGTTGTACTCACCGAGTTGAGGTTGCAGGGGTCGAGTCCAAGCTCCTGGCCCCGCCTCTTCACTGGTCGCCACTAGGTCACTCTCCCTGAACCATGACCTTTATCGTACCCCTGCTTAAAGCTATGTATGGATCCTGCCTCCACTATATCTCTTCCCAAACTATTCCACTTCCTGACTACTCTGTGGATGAAGAAATACTTCCTAACATCCCTGTGATTCATCTATGTCTTCAGCTTCCAACTGTGTCCCCTTGTTGCTGTGTCCAGTCTCTGGAACATAAGAGCCGGGAATGCAATGGCCACACAGAGATGTAGTGATCTCTGTTATCCTTAGTAACAAAATATACATAAAGATCACATTTTTATACATAGTAACACCAGAGATTCAAATATCACACTGTTATTCACAGTAGCACCAGAGATACAAAGATTACGTTGTTTTACACAGTAATACCAGAGATACAGTGATCACATTGCTGTACATTGTAACACCAGAGATACAGGGATCAAGCTGAGATACATAGTAACGCCAGAGATACAATGATCATCCTGTTATAAATAGCAAAATCCTCCCAAAAATAAACAAATATAACACATAAATAAAAGGATCAGATGAAAAACAGATGGTGTTGTGACTGGCTGGGAGGTTCCTGTCTTCTGGCTGGCTGGGAGGTTCCTGTCTTCTGGCTGGCTGGGAGGTTCCTGTCCTCTGGCTGGCTGGGAGGTTCCTGTCTTCTGGCTGGCTGGGAGGTTCCTCTCTTCTGGCTGGCTGGGAGGTTCCTCTCTTCTGGCTGGCTGGGAGGTTCCTCTCTTCTGGCTGGCTGGGAGGTTCCTGTCTTCTGGCTGGCTGGGAGGTTCCTGTCTTCTGGCTGGCTGGGAGGTTCCTCTCTTCTGGCTGGCTGGGAGGTTCCTCTCTTCTGGCTGGCTGGGAGGTTCCTGTCTTCTGGCTGGCTGGGAGGTTCCTGTCTTCTGGCTGGCTGGGAGGTTCCTCTCTTCTGGCTGGCTGGGAGGTTCCTCTCTTCTGGCTGGCTGGGAGGTTCCTGTCTTCTGGCTGGCTGGGAGGTTCCTGTCTTCTGGCTGGCTGGGAGGTTCCTCTCTTCTGGCTGGCTGGGAGGTTCCTGTCTTCTGGCTGGCTGGGAGGTTCCTGTCTTCTGGCTGGCTGGGAGGTTCCTGTCTTCTGGCTGGCTGGGAGGTTCCTCTCTTCTGGCTGGCTGGGAGGTTCCTGTCTTCTGGCTGGCTGGGAGGTTCCTGTCTTCTGGCTGGCTGGGAGGTTCCTGTCTTCTGGCTGGCTGGGAGGTTCCTCTCTTCTGGCTGGCTGGGAGGTTCCTCTCTTCTGGCTGGCTGGGAGGTTCCTCTCTTCTGGCTGGCTGGGAGGTTCCTGTCTTCTGGCTGGCTGGGAGGTTCCTGTCTTCTGGCTGGCTGGGAGGTTCCTGTCTTCTGGCTGGCTGGGAGGTTCCTGTCTTCTGGCTGGCTGGGAGGTTCCTGTCTTCTGGCTGGCTGGGAGGTTCCTCTCTTCTGGCTGGCTGGGAGGTTCCTCTCTTCTGGCTGGCTGGGAGGTTCCTCTCTTCTGGCTGGCTGGGAGGTTCCTGTCTTCTGGCTGGCTGGGAGGTTCCTGTCTTCTGGCTGGCTGGGAGGTTCCTCTCTTCTGGCTGGCTGGGAGGTTCCTCTCTTCTGGCTGGCTGGGAGGTTCCTCTCTTCTGGCTGGCTGGGAGGTTCCTCTCTTCTGGCTGGCTGGGAGGTTCCTCTCTTCTGGCTGCACCAGGTTTACAGGGATACAATGATCACATGTAATAACATGGGAGGATACACAGATTTCTTTGTAACCTCCTCTGTTATTATATCTACCTGTATATTGATATTCTATATGGGCAGTGTTGCATGGAGTTACCCTCACAACACACACTCAACACTCATTAACACTGTTATAATGTGTTCTTCAGTAACATACACTCATATTACCTCTATTCACACCATGTAATTGTTGTTTCTAACTGACTTCCTGTGACATTCAGATTTATTATTTACTTATCTCTTAACAAAACAAATAAAGTACAAATATACATTATTTGTTTCACTGAGATTCTTATACATCGTGAAGTAACTTTGTTATAAGAACATTTCCCTCACTATAATATGCATAACAACACTAGAGATACAGTGATCACACTATTATAAATAGCAACAACATATATATATACACCAAACTGTTATACATAGTAACTCCATATATACATACCCCAAATTGTTATACATGTTAACACAGAAGATACAGAAAGATACATAAAATTAATTTTAACAGATTTAAAACTATGCATATAAATATAAGAAAATAATTCACAATAATTGGCCTCACCATGGTGGTGTAACCGGACGGGAAGTTCTTCTCTTCTGGCTGGACTACGGTACGAGTCTACCCGGGTGGATGTATTTACAAAGCACAGATTTCTGTGTGTCCCTCTCAGTAATTACATCTCTCTGTATATAATGATATTAAAACATTTGTTCTAATGTCATATATGGGTAATGCTCCATGGTGAGGCTACATTTGAAGAGTTAAGTTCCTCTTTGAGGAAATGCTGTGTTTGGGGTTCACAGCTCTCAACGTCCCCCTCAAATGCTGTGTTTGGGGTTCACAGCTCTCAACGCCCCCCTCAAATGCTGTGTTTGGGGTTCACAGCTCTCAACGTCCCCCTCAAATGCTGTGTTTGGGGTTCACAGCTCTCAACGTCCCGCTCAAATGCTGTGTTTGGGGTTCACAGCTCTCAACGTCCCCCTCAAATGCTGTGTTTGGGGTTCACAGCTCTCAACGTCCCCCTCAAATGCTGTGTTTGGGGTTCACAGCTCTCAACGCCCCCCTCAAATGCTGTGTTTGGGGTTCACAGCTCTCAACGTCCCCCTCAAATGCTGTGTTTGGGGTTCACAGCTCTCAACGTCCCGCTCAAATGCTGTGTTTGGGGTTCACAGCTCTCAACGTCCCCCTCAAATGCTGTGTTTGGGGTTCACAGCTCTCAACGTCCCCCTCAAATGCTGTGTTTGGGGTTCACAGCTCTCAACGCCCCCCTCAAATGCTGTGTTTGGGGTTCACAGCTCTCAACGTCCCCCTCAAATGCTGTGTTTGGGGTTCACAGCTCTCAACGTCCCCCTCAAATGCTGTGTTTGGGGTTCACAGCTCTCAACGTCCCCCTCAAATGCTGTGTTTGGGGTTCACAGCTCTCAACGTCCCCCTCAAATGCTGTGTTTGGGGTTCACAGCTCTCAACGTCCCCCTCAAATGCTGTGTTTGGGGTTCACAGCTCTCAACGCCCCCCTCAAATGCTGTGTTTGGGGTTCACAGCTCTCAACGTCCCCCTCAAATGCTGTGTTTGGGGTTCACAGCTCTCAACGTCCCCCTCAAATGCTGTGTTTGGGGTTCACAGCTCTCAACGTCCCCCTCAAATGCTGTGTTTGGGGTTCACAGCTCTCAACGCCCCCCTCAAATGCTGTGTTTGGGGTTCACAGCTCTCAACGTCCCCCTCAAATGCTGTGTTTGGGGTTCACAGCTCTCAACGTCCCCCTCAAATGCTGTGTTTGGGGTTCACAGCTCTCAACGTCCCGCTCAAATGTACTATAACAGTTCTGCTTTTCTTCTAATACGAAGCTGTTTTGTTAGCCGAGTAAGTGTGTGAGTGTACAGTATATTATTGATAATTGTTAAGTGTTTAGTGGGTGTGTGAATGTTGAGCCGATTATTACACATTGTTAAAGTGTGTTGAGCGTGTTTGATAATGCAGAGTACACTATCACACATTGTTAAAGAATACTGAGTGGGTATGGGAGTGTAGAACACATTAACACACATTGACACAGAGTGCAGTGACTGACCAAGTTACTGAACAAAGATCAACATAGATCAAAACATTGTTCCATGAAAACACTGTCCTGCAAACAATGTCTTTTCTTCACCTTTTTAAATAGCACAAATCATCACCTATTTTTTAAAACATTAATACTTTGTAATTTAATATAGTAAAGGAAGTTTTGTGAGTAATTAGAGCAATTGATGTTGACATCAATTATCGTAATTTCCAGTCGCACAATGGAGTATAAAATAACATTATAAACTCTTTTCTGGAATCTTTGACTTGTTAAGATTCAAGAAGTTGAATGTTTGCTGACACATGTAAATACACTCGAATAAGTACACATAAATAACAACATTCATGAACATTAAGCGTAACATGTAAATGTTCCACTACAAGATCAGTTATTTCTAACTGATCTTGTAGTTCAATGTTTTCAGATGATGCAGAGAAATGTTTGTTGAACGACTGAACAATGTTCACTGCCTACAACACATCAGGTACCAGTAATATTACCTAAAGTACCAAATATTAATATCTGAGGAAATACGCTGTGTGATGTACAATTTATAATGGTGAAGAAAATAAACTTTATCAAGTTATAACTTCATCAGTCTCAGCACTGTTATGTGTTCTTAACATTATAACAATGCTGAAATTGATCACACACACTCAGCAATCATTAACACTGTTATAACGTGTTCTTCACTCAAAAGCTTTAAAAACCTAACAGATTTTTCACATAGGGGGCAGCCAATAGATTGGTTTTACTTGCTTAAGAAATTCATTCAGAGAAAGCATCTTCATTCTGACAAATAGATTCTTGGTCTAAGGAAATGAATCCCCTTTTCTTTTTTATAATCAAAGTTTATTACGTCTCATTCCCAAATTTCTGGCTGACATTTATGTGTTTACGGTTTGTTCCTGAGTGCACTATGTGACGTGCACAGAGAGCAAGGGCGAGCTTTAATTAGCAATGTAGCTCGTTAAGCTTTCTGTTATGGAACATTTTTCCATTTTTGTTGCATGTCATCTGAACTGGTAGGAAGCACTGCTAGCCAGAGCTCAAGTGATTAATCAGTCTTTCTATAACTGATCTCATCATTCGAGTTTTGCAGCCATCTAATATTTCAGATTGAATAAAATATCGTGTGGAGCATCAATTGATCACACCACCAGACACTCTCTCACCTCTATGGTAAACACCGTAATGTTCAACTTCATTCTACTGGTGAATTTTCACTGCAGGAGCTGAGAGTCTTCACATAATTCTGTCTTTGTAAATGATGTTTACAGCTAGGTTTAACTTATATTTATCTGCATATAGTACACCTATGATCTAGTGTTGACACTAAAAGTACCATTGTTTATATATTATAATCGTCATCTTGACTGCACTGCACTGACCTGACGTATAACACATCCTGGTACTACATATCAATGGAAAGCGCTTCAGTTTGTGATATACCACAAAGGATATAACCATCTGCTGCACTTTCTTTCAAAACAAAAACACTTTTTATTTGGCGATTTGTATTTATATTCGTATGTTAATGATCCCATGAAAAGACAACTAATGTCATCCGTACATTCCAGGGATTATAAAACGTCCCACGAGATACTGTGGCAGCATCTTGACCTTGTCTATGACACGCTTCTGCTTGACGAAATTAAAACTGAAATTTACTCGATTATGTTGATGCTTTGACATTTACTTCACTTGTGTGTGTGTGTGTGTGTGTGTGTGTGTGTGTGTGTGTGTGTGTGGGTGTGTGTGTGTGTGTACTCATCTAGTTGTACTCACCTAGTTGAGGTTGCAGGGGTCGAGTCGAAGCTCCTGGCTCCGCCTCTTCACTGGTCGCCACTAGGTCACTCTCCCTGAACCGTGAGCTTTATGATACCTCTACTTAAAGCTATGTATGGATCCTGCCTCCAATACATCGTTTCCCAAACTATTCCACTTCCGGACTACTCTGTGGCTGAAGAAATACTTCCTAACATCCCTGAGATTCATCTGTGTCTTCAACTTCCAACTGTGTCCCCTTGTTGCTGTGTTCCATCTCTGGAACATCCTGTCTTTGTCCACCTTGTCAATTCCTCTCAGTATTTTGTAAGTCGTTATCATGTCCCCCTATCTCTCCTGTCCTCCAGTGTCGTCAGGTCGATTTCCCTTAACCTCTCCTCGTAGGACATACCTCTTAGCTCTGGGACTAGTCTAGTTGCAAACCTTTGCACTTTCTCTAGTTTCTTTACGTGCTTGGCTAGGTGTGGGTTCCAAACTGGTGCCGCATACTCCAATATAGGCCTAACGTACACGGTGTACAGGGTCCTGAACGATTCCTTATTAAGATGTCGGAATGCTGTTCTGAGGTTTGCTAGGCGCCCATATGCTGCAGCAGTCATTTGGTTGATGTACGCTTCAGGAGATGTGCCTGGTGTGTGTGAGTGTACTCACCTATTTGTACTCACCTATTTGTGGTTACAGGGGTCAATTCATAGCTCCTGGCCCCGCCTCTTCACTGATTGCTACTAGGTCCTCTCTCTCCCTGCTCCATGAGCTTTATCATACCTCGCCTTAAAACTATGTATGGTTCCCGCCTCCACTACTTCACTTTCTAGGCTATTCCACGGCCTGACTACTCTATGACTGAAGAAATACTTCCTAACATCCCTTTGATTCATCTGAGTTTTCAACTTCCAATTGTAATCTCTTGTTTCTGTGTCCCATCTCTGGAACATCCCGTCTTTGTCCACCTTGTGTATTCCGCACAGTATTTTATATGTCGTTATCATGTCTCCCCTGACCCTCCTGTCCTCCAGTGTCGTCAGGCCGATTTCCCTCAACCTTTCTTCGTAGGACAATCCCCTTAGCTCTGGGACTAGTCATTTTGCAAACCTATGCACTTTCTCTAATTTCTTGACGTGCTTGACCAGGTGTGGATTCAAAACTGGTGCTGCATACTCTAGTATGGGCCTGACGTAAATGGTATACAGAGTCTTGAACGATTCCTTACTGAGGTATCGAAACGCTATCCGTAGGTCTGCTAGACGCCCGTTTGCTGCAGCAGTTATCTGATTAATGTGAGCCTCAGGAGATATGCTCGGTGTTATACTCACCACAGATCTTTTTCCATGAGTGAGGCTTGCAGTCTTTGTCCATCTAGACTATATTGTGTCTGTGGTCTTCTTTGCCCTTCCCCAATCTTCATGACTTTGCATTTGGCAGGGTTAAACTCCAGGAGCCATTTGCTGGACCAGGCTTGTAACCTGTCCAGGTCTCTTTGTAGTCCTGCCTGATCCTCGTCCGATTTGATTCTTCTCATTAACCTCACATCATCTGCAAACAAGGACACTTCTGAGTCTATCCCTTCCGTTATGTCATTCACATATACCAGAAACAGCACAGGTCCTAGGACCGACCCCTGTGGAACCCCGCTTGTCACAGGCGCCCACTCTGACACCTCGTCACGTATCATGACACGTTGTTGCCTCCCTGTGAGGAACTGTGTCGAAGGCCTTCTTGCAGTCCAAAAAAATGCAGTCAATCCACCCCTCTCTCTCTTGTCTTACTTCTGTCACCTTGTCATAAAACTCCAGCAGGTTTGTGACACAGGATTTTCCTTCCCTGAAACCATGCTGGTTGTCAATTATTCACTTGTTTCTTTCCAGGTGCTCTACCACTCTCCTCCTGATGATCTTCTCCATGACTTTGCATACTATACACGTTAGTGATACAGGTCTGTAGTTTAGTGCCTCATGTGTTTCCCTTTTTAAAAATTGGGACTACATTTGCCATCTTCTATACCTCAGGGAGTTGCCCAGTTTCAATGGATGTGTTGAAGATCTTTCTTAATGGCACACACAACATCTCTGCTCCCTCTCTAAGGACCCACAGAGAGATGTTGTCTGGTCCCACCGCCTTTGATGTGTCAAGTTCACATAGCAGCTTCTGCACCTCCTCCTTGGTTATGTGTACCTCATCCAGCACTTGTTGGTGTACCCCCCTGTTCTGATTTCCTGGAGCCCTACTGGTTTTCACTGTAAATACTTCTTTAAATCTCGTGTTGAGCTCCTCACATACCTCTTGGTCGTTTCTTGTGAACTCCCCATCACCCTTCCTCAGTCTGATTACCTGGTCCTTAACTGTTGTTTTCCTCCTGATGTGGCTATACAACAGCTTCGGGTCAGACTTGACTTTCGATGCTATGTCATTTTCATATAGTCGCTGAGCCTCCTTTCTTATCTGTGCATATTCGTTTCTGGCTCTTCTGCTAATCTCTTTATTTTCCTGAGATCTCTGTCTTCTGTACCTTTTCCATTCTCTAGTACACCTAGTTTTTGCCTCCCTACACCTTTGGGTGAACCAAGGGTTCGTTCTGTTCTTCCCATTATTTCTGTTTCCCTTAGGAACAAACATCTCCTCTGCCTCCTTGCATTTTGTTGCCACATAGTCCATCATTTCTTGTACTGGTTTTCCTGTCAGTTCCCTCTCCCACTGCATGTCTTGCCGGAAGTTCCTCATGCCTGAGTAGTTCACCTTTTTGTAGTTTGGTTTTTACCATCCTATTCCTGCTACTCTCTCCACTTGAAGCTCAACTATGTAGTGAAAGCACAGAACCACATGATCACTAGCTCCTAGGGGCCTTTCATACATGATATCCTCGATGTCCGAGCTACTCAAGGTGAATACAAGGTCCAGTCTTGCTGGATCATCCTCACCTCTCTCTCTGGTAGTGTCTGTAAAATGTTGATGCATGAAGTTTTCCAGTACCACATCCATCATCTTGGCTCTCCATGTTTCGGGACCCCCATGGGGCTCCAGGTTTTCCCAGTCAATCCCCTTGTGATTGAAATCACCCATAACTAGTAACTTTGCTCCCCCCATGTGTGCTCTTCTGGCCACCTCGGCTAATGTGTCGACCATTGCTCTGTTGCTCTCATCGTATTCTTCTCTTGGCCTCCTGCAGTTCTGTGGTGGGTTGTACATTACTGCAATTATCACCTTATGTCCCTCAGACTGGATTGTTCCTACTAAGTAGTCCCTTTCGCCTGTGCCATCCATTCCTTCCATTTTCTCAAAACCCCACTGGTTTATAATGAGCAGTGCAACTCCTCCTCCCCCTCTCCTCCCTCTGTCTTTCCTGAGGATTTGATATCCGGATGGGAAGATTGCATCTGTTATTATGCTGATGAGTTTTGTTTCTGTGAGTGCTATTATGTCTGGGGATGTCTCCTTGATTCTTTCATGCCACTCCTCACACTTATTTGTTATTCTATCTGCATTTGTATACCACACCTTCAACTTCTTTTCTAAGACTGTGGTCTGGGAGGTATATTGGGGTTGAGGAAGTGGGAGACCTGATAAGGAACTATGGGTGGTTGCTGTGGGGGTGGAGTTTGTAATGCAGTGGGTGGGGGCATTGGATATGGCATGGGTGTTTTGGTTTAGAATGTTTGGTTGCACTGGGGTTGACCTGGTTGGGGGGCTTCTATAGGAAGTTGTGAGGGAAGCTGTATTTGATCTTCTTCCAGGGTCTGGGATCTCCTGTCTGTCTCCTCCATCCCCTCTTTCCTCCTTTCGCCTTTGTACCATCTCTCTCAGTTTCTGCCTTTCTTCTCGTGTTCTGT
>NC_091366.1:16849174-16904174 GCF_038502225.1 Cherax quadricarinatus
CAAGCACATTCATTATGCCATCTACACACATAAGTACATTTACTGCGCCACGTACACAAGCAAGTGTATCTACCATGCCACGTACACAAAATACGTTTACAGTAATTTAATACTAAACAAACACAAGCAAATGCATTTTTCTCGTTAGGATCAGAATGATTTTGGCGAAATTATTGCATACACAAATTTTCACTTGTCCTATATGGCAAGATGAGCGTTGCTATATATGTCGTGCCGAATAGGCAGAACTTGCGATCTTGGCTTAAATAGCAACGTTCATCTTGCCATATAGGACAAGTGAAAATTTGTGTATGCAATAATTTCGCCAAAACCATTCTGAACCTAACGAAAAAAATATATTTCACTGTGTTTGTTAAGTATTAAATTATTGTAAACAAATCTAAAATATATTTAGTTGGGTTAGGCTAAAATAAATTGTTCTTGTTATAATAAGGTAAGGTAAGTTTTCTAAGATTCTTTTGGTGCAAAATTAAAAAAATTGACATTACCATTAATGAAAAAAATATATCTTTAAACGTATAAGAGAAAATTTCAGAGAGGACTTAATTTTAAATGAGTTCTTGCTAATTGACCAGTTTTAGATATTCGGCACGACATATATATATACATATATATATATATATATATATATATATATATATATATATATATATATATATATATATATATATATATATCCAAACACTGATCTCTGGCTGAAGGAGACTCGAACCTACGAACCTTGGAACAAGGTACGCAATGCTTTACCAACCTACCCACACTGGACAATACCTTGGAGTCCAGCTTGTGCTAGACTATGATCCAACGCAGCCAGCTTTCAGGGAGAAGGCTTACAGCTTTTCATCTCATCCCCTGCATGCATCAGCCTTACTAGAGATATTAACAATGCAAGGAATTCCCAAGAGCAGGCGAAATATACTCAAACACTGATCTCTGGCTGAAGGAGACTCGAACCTACGAACCTTGGAACAAGGTACGCAATGCTTTACCAATCTACACACACTGGACAGTAACTTGGAGTCCAGCTTGTGCTAGACTTTGATCCAAGGCAGCCAGCTTTCAGGGATTGTTGACCACTGTACCACAAAGTCGTCAGAGTTGACCACTGTACCACAGAGTCGTTAGTGTTGACCACTGTACCACAGAGTCGTTAGTGTTGACCACTGTACCACAGAGTCGTTAGTGTTGACCACTGTACCACAGAGTCGTTAGTGTTGACCACTGTACCACAGAGTCGGCAGTGTTGACCACTGTACCACAGAGTCGTCAGTGTTGACCACTGTACCACAGAGTCGTCAGTGTTGACCACTGTACCACAGAGTCGTCAATGTTGACCACTGTACAACAGAGTCGTCAGTGTTGACCACTGTACCACAGAGTCGTCAGTGTTGATCACTGTACCACAGAGTCGTCAGTGTTGACCACTATACCACAGAGTCGTCAGTGTTGACCACTGTACCACAGAGTCGTAAGTGTTGACCACTGTACCACAGAGTTGTCATTGTTGACCATTATACCACAGAGTCCTTAGTGTTTGCCACTGTACCACAGAGTTGTCAGTGTTGAACACTGTACCACAGAGTCGTCAGTGTTGACCACTGTACCACAGAGTCGTCAGTATAGACCACTGTACCACAGAGTTGTCAGTGTTGAACACTGTACCACAGAGTCGTCAGTGTTGACCACTGTACCACAGAGTCGTCAGTATAGACCACTGTACCACAGAGTCGTCAGTGTTGACCACTCTACCGCAGAGTTGTCAGTGTTGACCCCTGTACTATAGAGTCGTCAGTGTTGACCATTGTACCAGAGGGTTATTAGTGTTTACCAATGTACCACAGAGATGTCAGTGTTGACCACTGTAACAGAGTCGTCAGTGTTGACTACTGTACCACGGAGTCGTCAGTGTTGACCACTGTACCACAGAGTCGTCAGTGTTGACCACTGTACCACAGAGTCGTCAGTGTTGACCACTGTACCACAGAGTCGTCAGCGTTGACCACTGTACCACAGAGTCGTCAGTGTTGACCACTGTACCACAGAGTCGTCAGTGTTGACCACTGTACCACAGAGTCGTCAGCGTTGACCACTGTACCACAGAGTCGTCAGTGTTGACCACTGTACCACAGAGTTGTCTGTGTTAACCACTGTACCACAGAGTCGTCAGTGTTGATCACTGTACCACAGAGTCGTCAGCGTTGACCACTGTACCACAGAGTCGTCAGTGTTGATCACTGTACCACAGAGTCGTCAGTGTTGATCACTGTACCACAGAGTCGTCAGTGTTGACCACTGTACCACAGAGTCGTAAGTGTTGACCACTGTACCACAGAGTTGTCAGTGTTGACCACTGTACCACAGAGTCGTAAGTGTTGACCACTGTACCACAGAGTTGTCAGTGTTGACCACTGTACCACAGATTTGTCATTGTTGACCATTATACCACAGATTTGCCAGTGTTGACCATTATACCACAGAGTTGTCAGTGTTGAACACTGTACCACAGAGTTGTCAGTGTTGAACACTGTACCACAGAGTCGTCATTGTTGACCACTCTACCGCAGAGTTGTCAGTGTTGACCCCTGTGCTATAGAGTCGTCAGTGTTGACCATTGTACCACAGAGTTATTAGTGTTTACCATTGTACCACAGAGTTGTCAGTGTTGACCACTGTACCACATAGTCGCCAGTGTTGACCACTGTACCACAGAGTTGTCAGTGTTGATCACTGTACCACAGAGTCGTCAGTGTTGACCACTATACCACAGAGTCGTCAGTGTTGACCACTGTACCACAGAGTCGTAAGTGTTGGCCACTGTACGACAGAGTCGTCAGTGTTGACCACTAAACCACACAGTTGTCAGTGTTGGCCACTGTACCACAGAGTTGTCAGTGTTGATCACTGTACCAAAGAGTCGTCAGTGTTGACGACTGTACCACAGAGTTGTCTATGTTGACCACTGTACCACAGAGTCGTCAGTGTTGAGCATTGTACCACAGAGTTGTCATTCTTGACCACTGTAATACAGAGTTGTCAGTGTTGACCACTGTACCACAGAGTCGTCAGTGTTGACCATTATACCGCAGAGTTGTCGGTGTTGACCACTGTACCACAGAGTTGTCAGTGTTGACCATTATACAAGAGAGTCGTCAGTGTTTACCATTATACCACAGAGTCGTCAGTGTTGACCACTGTACCACAGAGTCGTCAGTGTTGAACACTGTACCACAGAGTCGTCAGTGTTGACCACTCTACCGCAGAGTTGTCAGTGTTGACCCCTGTACTATAGAGTCGTGAGTGCTGACCACTGTACCACAGAGTCGTCAGTGTTGACAACTATATCACAGAATCGTCAGTGTTGAACACTGAACCACACAGTCATCAGTGTTGACCACTGTACCAGAGAGTTGTCAGTGTTGATCACTGTGCCACAGTTGTCAGTTTTGACCACTGTTCCACAGAATTGTCAGTGTTGACCATTGTACCACAGAATCGTCAGTGTTGACCACTGTATCATAGAAACCAAGGACCACAGGGCCACCAACTTTCTCTTTCAGAGACTCAGTGTTGCGATCCAGAGAGGAAATGCCTGCAGCATTCTGGGCACGCGGCCCACCGCAGGGGAGCTGGACGAAGTATTCGAGATGTAGCTCTGAGTTACCTATGTTGTTTTACTTTCTGTTGTATTTTTGTGAATGTTTGGCCAATGTATTTTTGCCTTTAAATAAAACTATGATAATGACAATCTCAGAATAATGAAGAAAAATAACATTTCTCCTGGCAATTACAGATTACCTTTTTAAGATAAAACTATAAGGTTCAACACTGAATTAATTATCACTAACTCTGATATACAGGTTTGTGTTGTTCTCTGCACGTAAGACTGTGAATTTACTATAGTTACTGAAAATGACAAGGGTCAGCTTATTGGTGGTCTTAATCCTGCACACTTTATATATATCCAGGAGACTACTGTCACACCCTAGTGAACTCTGGTATAGACTCGTGGGAACCAGGCAATCACGATCACCTGAGCTAGTCTGGAACGTACTGTATTTCCCACAAGTTTCACATTACAAGCTATCAGAAGCAACATAAGCAATGTTTCTGAAGTGTTGATACAACTGACAGCAACATTGTGCTCATTGGTTGGGTGTATTTAAAGTAGAAATATAGACATACCTGCCATGCGGTACGAGAGTTGTCCCACGATGAGCAGTGATCCACACTTACCTGTAAAGGAAAACAAATATATATTAATAATCTTGCTCTACCATCAAGACCTAATTATCATAATCAATTTATATTAACTATTGAATTATTTCACACGACACCAGCCTGGATAGGATCGCTTTATCACACTGGAGCAACCAGAGCTTCGTAATCAAGTGTCGCTGAAAGCTGATTATTATAATCAAAACTTAGTGGTAAACCACCAGGGTCATACAGCGCTTCAGGGTAGAGGTTGTAAGGTCAGTGAAGATGCTTAAAAAAAAGTATAATCGAACTTTGTGTAATAAATCTGTTGCTGTCAAAAAAATCAAAGAGGGAGTCTGTGTCAAAGTGGAGCCATCAGCGAGGAGTGAAGATACAGTAAAAGATATAGAACGGTGACGACGTGGAAGATAAATTCTGCGTGCTCACTGATAGACAGTCCAACAGAATATGACAAACTGAAAATGGAACCTAACAATATACACACGGTGGAACTTGGCACCTTTCCATGAGATACCGATGAGTGAGACATGTGTTCCCAATGTGAAGACGAGATACCGCAGTCTCCCAACCTCGACATCGATGATAAGAAGACCAGGATCTTGAACTCGGCTTGATAGAGTTATTGCTTATGAATCAGTTGACCAGCATTATTGCCAACAGTTGCGAAGGTGGCTAGAAATTACAATAAAATAATCTGAGAATGGAATGCCACTATATGAAACTGGAAGCGGAGTTTGCTTGCTCGTTGCCGTGGACATCAACATGCCCAAGGACCCAGTAGAAAACGATTCCTTTGTTTTTGCGAGAAATGCGGCGCAACCAAAGTTGTATTCGAAGAACTAGGGGAGGACACAAATTATTTTTTTTGATAGTTTTCAAAGCACTAAAGGAGTCCGTGACTTCTACAGAAGATGAGGTAGGCCTGGAAGCAATATGGATAATCGCTATGAGAACTGCATACAGTTCAGCTATGAAAATGACCTCGTATAATACTGTCCGGGAACACTGCTGCAAACCTGACACTGTTAGAGAATTTAGAATCATCAGTGTGCACTGCAATGACCCGAGAATGAGACCGGAAGTGGTTCAAGAAAAGGTTAGCTAGAAACCAGTGTAGGTAATTGCGCTCTCGCGCAAGGCAGTGGGGAAGAACACGAACTATACGGAACCTCCTAAGGGAAGAGAAAAGTTAGATGCTAGATGTACATATAAAGGAGGCAACTGAAGAGAAATCAAGAGCGAGTGAAGACGAAGAGAATAGGGACGGAGTAAACAGAGGAGAGAAACAAATAATGGACCTCTACTGATGTGAGTTACTATTGCTGGAGGCTGAGACCAGGTTTAACCTTCCGTGCAATAGTAATTCCTTCATCACTTCCTGTATACCAGAATTTATGGTATAATTTATATAACCATGTTTTTCATAAATACCAAATGAAATCGAGGTTCGCTCACTAGTTTATTTGACCACTATATTGAGATTATATAATTCAAGAATGAAAATGTATCCATGGCTTTCAGTAATTTACTAAATCAACTAATTCACTACAAATTTTAGGTAATTACAAAAGTGTAAAACACTGCAATTATATAACAATTACAAGTGTAGAAAAGGGAATTCTGTCTTCTCCGTTCATCTAAGTCGTTTTCTTTATTAATCTTCAGAAGCATTCTGGAAGCAACGTATAATATAAATCAGATAAATATTAGAATACACTACGACGGTGTGGAGTTAGTATTTAATAAACCAAAAAGATAAGAGGGCCAAGAAGATCAGTCAAAAATGTTAAAAACTGTCAATAATTATTACACTCAAAAAGAAGGGCTAAACCCACCAGGGTCATATAGAGCTGCATACTGCTAATAAGAACTTGCTTTGCAAAAGTAACAATAAAACTTTGCAAAACTGCACCGGTTTTGCTATGGCAAAGTGCACAAAACCTGATAAACACGTATGGCAAAATACACAAATTTTGCTGAGCAGCTCAACAATTTATGACAGTAGAAGACTGGTGAAATACCGTTGTCCCTAAACATTCACTTCGTCTTACATTTTTTTTAGTTTCAATGTGGAGTTGGACCTCTTTTTGCGGCTATAACCTCTCAATTCGTCGATAAATTGATTCGTATAGCATTTGAACAGTATTTTGAGTCATAACTTAAGCAAAACCTGCTGAAATTTCCAAAGACGACGGTGGAGGAAATCGGTTCCTGACTGGCAGTTCGAACTGACACCACAGATGCTCGATAACATTTTGATCCGGCGATTGTGGAAGCCAATCCAAGTGTTTTGCCTTCACTTTGATGTTATTCATGCCAATTTTGAACAACTCGAGCATTATCGCCTTGTATGATGGAACAAAAAGGGATCTGCAACATATTTAAATTGAATATTCAGTTATTCGACAGTTCAGTCAGCAGGTGTTCATGTTATTTTGTCCATCCCCCTGAGCACGAGCAGAAAACGAGAGACTACAACGTTCAAGGTCAAATGCAGGGACGCTTAATGAGCTGAGAATATTTCGTAAATCTGGTGGAAATATGTACCTTGCTGCTCTAAATTTGGAGGAATTAAGTTTGTCACTGGCTAACCTTGATATTTTAGACATCTCAAATAACATACAAGATGTTCACTCTTAGTGTGAAAATCTTGTATGACTATGATAAAATTCGCACAAACATTGCCAAGCCACAGTTGTTGAATTACGTTACCACCCCATATATTTCAAGTATGTTTTATTTAAAGACAAAAATACATTGGCCAAACATTCACAAAAATACAACAGAAAGTAAAACTACATAGGTAACTCAAAGCTACATCTCGAATACTTCGTCCAGCTCCCCTGCGGTGGGCCGCGTGCCCAGAATGCTGCAGGCATTTCATCTCTGGATCGCAACACTGAGTCTCTGAAAGAGAAAGCTGGTCGCCAGACGCCCGTGCGCTGCAACAGTTATCTGATTGATGTGCGCCTCAGGAGATGTGCTCGGTGTTATACTCACCCTAAGATCTTTTTCCTTGAGTGATGTTTGCAATCTTTGCCACCTAGACTATACTGTGTCTGCGGCCTTCTTTGCCCTTCCCCAATCTTCATGACTTTGTATTTGGCAGGTTTAAATTCAAGGAGCCAGTTGCTGGACCAGGCTTGTAGCCTGTCCAGGTCTCTTTGTAGTCTTGCCTGATCCTCGACCGATTTGATTCTCCTCATGAACTTCACATCATCTGCAAACAAAGACACTTCTGTGTCTATCCCTTCACATATACCAAAAACAGCACAGGTCCTTGGACTGACCCCTGTGGAATCCCGATTGTCACAGGCGCCCACTCTGACACCTCGTCACGTACCATGACTCGTTGTTGCCTCCCTGTCAGGTATTCTCTGATCCATTGCAGTGCCTTTCCTGTTATGTGTGCCTGATCCTCTAGCTTTTGCAGTAACCCCTTGTGAGGAACTGTGTCGAAGGCCTTCTTGCAGTCCAAGAAAATGCAGTCTATCCACCCCTCTCTCTCTTGTCTTACTTCTGTCACCTTGTCATAAAACTCCAGTAGGTTTGTGACACAGGATTTTTCTTCCCTGAAACCGTGCTGGTTGTCGATTATACACTTGTTTCTTTCCAGGTGCTCCACCACTCTCCTCCTGATGATCTTCTCCATGATTTTGCATACCATACACGTTAGTGACACAGGTCTGTAGTTTAATGCCTCATGTCTGTCTCCTTTTTTAAAAATTAGGACTACATTTGTCCAGTTTTAATGGATATGTTGAAGATCTTTGTTAGTGGCACACACAACATCTCTGCTCCCTCTCTAAGGACCCACGGAGAGATGTTGTCTGTTCCCACCGTCTTTGAGGTGTCTAGTTCACATAGCAGCTTCTTCACCTCCTCATTGGTTATGTGTAGCTCATCCAACACTTGTTGGTGTACCTCTCTGTTCTGATTTCCTGAAGTCCTACCGATTTTCACTGTAAATACTTCTTTAAATCTCGTGTTGAGCTCCTGACATACCTCTCGGTCGTTTCTTGTGAACTCATCAACCTTTCTCAGTCTGATTACGTGGTCCTTGACTGTTGTTTTCCTCCTGATGTGGCTATACAACAGCTTCGGGTCAGACTTGACTTTCGAAGCTATGTCATTTTCATATTGTCGCTGAGCCTCCCTTCTTATCTGTGCATATTCATTTCTGGCCCTTCGGCTAATCTCTTTATTTTCCTGAGTTCTTTGTCTTCTGTACCATTTCCATTCTCTAGTACATGTAGTTTTTGCCTCCCTACACCTTTGGGTTAACCAAGGACTCGTTCTGGTCTTCCCATTATTTCTGTTTCCCTTGCAAGCAAACCTCTCCTCTGCCTCCTTGAATTTTGTTGTCACACTGTCCATCATTTCTTGTACTGGTTTTCCTGTCAGTTCTCTCTCCCAGTGAATGTCTTGCAGAAAGTTCCTCATGCCTGAGTAGTCCCCCCTTTTGTAGTTTTTTTCCCCCATCCTATTCCTGCTACTCTCTCCACTTGTAGCTCAACTATGTAGTCAAAGCACAGAACCACATGATCACTAGCTCCTAGGGGCCTTTCATACATGATATCCTCGATGTTTGAACTACTCAAGGTGAATACAAGGTCCAGTCATGCTGGATCATCCTCACCTCTCTCTCTGGTAGTGTCTCTAACATGTTGATGCATGAGATTTTCCAGTAAAACATCCATCATCTTGGTTCTCCATGTTTCGGGATCCTAATGGGGCCCCCGGTTTTCCCAGTCAATCTCCTTGTGATTGAAATCACACATAACTAGTAACTTTGCTCCCCCATGTGAGTTCTTCTGGCCACCTCGGCTAGTGTGTCGACCATTGCTCTGTTGCTCTCGTCGTATTCTTCTCTTGGCCTCCTGCAGTTCTGTGGTGGGTTGTACATTACTGCAATTATCACCTTATGTCCCTCAGACTGGGTTGTTCCTACTAAGTAGTCCATTTCGCCCATGCCATCCATTCCTTCCATTTTCTCAAAACCCCACTGGTTTTTAATGAGCAGTGCAACTCCTCCTTCCCCTCTCCTCCCTCTGTCTTTCCAGAGGATTTGATATCCAGGTGGAAAGATTGCATCTGTTATCATCCTGGTGTGTGTGTGTGTGTACTCACCTATTTGTACTCACCTATTTGTACTCACCTATTTGTGGCTGCAGGGGTCGAGTCTTAGCTCCTGGCCGCGCCTCTTCACCGGTTGCTACTGGGCCCTCTCTCTCCCCGCTCCATGAGCTTTATCAAACCTCGTCTTAAAACTGTGTATGGTTCCTGCCTCCACTACGTCATTTTCTAGTGTTGTGTACTCACCTATTTGTACTCACCTATTTGTGGTTGCAGGGGTCGATTCACAGCTCCTGGCCCCGCCTCTTCGCTGTGTGTGTGTGTGTGTGTGTGTCTGTGTGTGTGTGTGTGTCTGTGTACGTGTGTGACTGTCGGAAATAACACAATTTCATTTATACCGTTACTTTACGTCCCTGCACAAGTCTTCTACGGTCGAATTCATTAGAAGACTAAAAACAGTAGATGAAGCAGTTTTGACGTTATCTGTCCGTCAGTCATCGTAGGAGGTGATCAGTCTCTCCTTTCTTAAACATGTATTAAGTTGGCTGGTTAATGGGATTCAAAACCTATCGACAAAAAAAAACTTTACTTCATAAAATTATATTTGAAATATACACTTAGTATATATAAACTAAGAAAATGGAGTGTTTCGGGCATTAGCTACACAAAAGTTATATAGGTTTGCTTGGAAAGCTGTCTACTAACAGTCATAAATAATTCAAATACTGAAATAGGAATTAAAGTAATGCCTCAGCATGTATATACTCTGGGAGAAATACAACCCTGAGACATATGGCCAGAGCTTAAACACTTTATCAGAAGTTAGGTACAACACTTGATCTTATGTCACGGGTGAATGTGGCTCGTTAGTGGAGACGGACGTGAAAATGGTACTTTGGTCAGTGAAGCATTTCTGATATCCAGCTATAGTTATTTAGATTAAGATTCGTAATATAAATAAATGAAAGAAATGTTAATAAATATCTTCAAATAAGTTCCAGATATATCTCTTGACCACTAACAGCAGAGTTAAACAAATATGACAAAACACTTGACAGGTGAACCATTGGTTTTGAGAGACAAAGCTGGTTCAGTCGCTCTGCCTCAACCTTACATGTCAGCGACTGTGATCAGTTTAGTGTTGGGTGAGGTAGTGACCGCATGTCTGTGCTACAGTGCGTAATATTACGTGTTAAGTGTTAGTGATATAGTGTGAAATGTAATACACAACGTGTTACTGATATGTGGATAAAATCAAATTGTAGAGATAGTGTTGCAGTGTGTAGGATGTCGCAAGATGACCTTACAGTGTTTATTATTAGGTATCCTCAGAGGGGATTTTTAAGTGATTTTCAGTTTTTTTTTTAACTCTAACTTGTCGTTTTTCGTTCATAATGCGAGAAGCCTCATCCAATATGCTTGTAATTTTCGAGGCTTGTGTAGTGTAATGGAACATTAAGCAAGTGCATGTCGTCACTGTCTTAACCTGCTGAAATCACTTCATTGTGGCATAGTTCGAGGCCTGGTCACAGACCGGGCGAGGCCTGGTCACAGACCGGGCGAGACCTGGTCACAGACCGGGCGAGGCCTGGTCACAGACTGTGCCGTGGGGACGGTATCCCCAGAAACACACTCCAGGTACACAGCTTCAAACAATCATAAAAGTCGCCTCTTAATTCACCGACGACTGAGTGAAACTCAGGTGTGTAGCAGTAGAGTTGATCATTTTTTATGTAACACAATACAGAAGAAGCTACATGGAATTGGAAGTCTTTAGCTCAAGACGTTTCACACACTCGTACGTTGTCACGAACAATGTATTGTTGCAAGACATCAACAGACAGGAGGACAGCGCTTAGTTATGAAAATAATAATAGGAGGAATTCTCTGAGACAAGACAGAAGGTGTCAGTGAAACCTTCTGTCTTGCTTCAGAGAATTTTCCTTCTTATCTGTTGCTGTCTTGCAACATTGCATAGCTCCTGACAACGCCCGAGAGTGTGAAAGATCTAGAGCTAAAGCTTTCCATCCCCAAGTGGCTTGTTCATTGTTAAAATAGCTAATCTGCAGTTGCATTGCGTGTAATATAAAGTGAAAAAAAATCAGTAGCAGTTTCCTCTTGGGAACCCCCTCAAGGGAGGTTCCTTGACGCTGGTGAGGGGCTCTTGATGCTGGTGAGGGGCTCTTGATGCTGGTGAGGGGATCTTGATGCTGATGAGGGGATCTTGATGTTGGTGAGGGGCTCTTGATGTTGGTGAGGGGCTCTTGATGTTGGTGAGGGTCTCTTGATGTTGTTGAGGGGCTCTTGATGCTGGTGAGGGGATCTTGATCTAGGGAATTGGATTTGTGTTCCGGTTCCCTGAATTGAGCCTGAATACCTTCTATCCCCCCCCACATGCGCTGTATAATCCTACGGGTTTAGCGCTCCCCCATGATTATAATAATAATAATCCTCTTGGGAACGTCTTCAGTGTTTAATGCCTGATTCAGCTGACCACCTTCAATGTACGTTCTGATCGGCTTCAAACTCTCACCACTCGTGTAGTTTACTGAACGCAAAGTTCCCCCTCTAATTCACTAACAAAAGTCCCGATTTCCTAATTTTATTGAGTAAAAAGTGAAGTTTATTTATATTTAATAACTAAAATTATTCTTCTGGTCGGCCAAAAAAATTTTAATGAATCATTCTGTATGAATGATGAAAATCCACAACTTTATTATTATTAAGTGTAAATTATAACAAATCATTCTATATGAATGTTGGCTCTGGTGGCCTGGTGGTTAACGCTCTGGCTTCACACGGTGAGGGCCTGGGTTCGATTCCCAGCCAGAGTAGAAACATTGGACGTGTTTCTTTCCACCTGTTGTCTATGTTCCCCATCAGTAAAATGGGTACCTGGGTGTTAGTCGACTGGTGTGGGTCGCATCCTGGGACACTGACCTAAGGAGGCCTGGTCACAGACCGGGCCAGATAAACTCTCCAGATAACATTATTTTTAGTAAATGTAAATTTAAAATATTCCTGATATTACTACAAAGTTTGGAATCGTTGGAATCTGATGATTTACTCGAATGCCTTTTCTGATCGTCTTCAAACTTTCTTAGTTGGTGGGTTTTATTAACTGCATGTTTGATGCTGACATTGAGCTGTGATGATTTCAATTTGCCAAATTTATTAATTCCTTATTCCAATGTAATTCCCCTCAAGGAAGGTTCCTTGATGCCGGTGAGGGGCTCTTGATGCTGGTGAGGGGCTCTTGATGCTGGTGAGGGGCTATTAATGCTGGTGAGGGGCTCTTGATTCTGGTGAGGGGCTCTTGATGCTGGTGAGGGGCTCTTGATGGTGGTGAGGGGATCTTGATGCTGGTGAGGGGCTCTTGATGCTGGTGAGGGGATCTTGATGCTGGTGAGATGCTCTTGATGTTGGTGAGGGGGCTCTTGATGCTGGTGAGGGTCTCTTGATGCTGGTGAGGGGCTCTTGATGCTGGTGATGTGCTCTTGATGCTGGTGATGTGCTCTTGATGCTGGTGAGGGTCTCTTGATGGTGGTGAGGGGATCTTGATGGTGGTGAGGGGCTCTTGATGCTGGTGAGAGGATCTTGATGCTGGTGAGGGGCTCTTGATGCTGGCGAGGGGCTCATTTAAAATTAAGTCCATTCTAAAATTTTCTTTTATACGTTTAAAGATATATTTTTTTTCATTAATGTTGATGTAAAAATTTATAATTTTACACCAAAAGAATCTTAGAAAACTTACCTAACCTTATTATAACAAGAACAATTTATTTTGGCCTAATCCAGCTAAATATATTTTAGATTTGTTTACAGTAATTTAATACTAAACAAACACAGTGAAATATATTTTTTTTCGTTAGGTTCAGAATGATTTTGGCGAAATTATTGCATACACAAATTTTCACTTGTCCTATATGGCAAGATGAGCGTTGCTATTTAAGCCAAGATCGCAAGTTCTGCCTATTCGGCACATTATATATATATATATATATATATATATATATATATATATATATATATATATATATATATATATATATACATATATATATATATATGCAAAACAACCACTCTGAAAGAATAGAGAAATTCCAAGCGCTTTCGTGACTACTCACATTATCAAGGAACTATGAAAGTAAAGCATCCAAGGAAGCTATATAAGGGGTCAGGCCAGCACCTCACTATCAGATCCCACAACGGTTAAACACCTGACGCGCGCCGACCCAACTTGGATAGGTCCTTTGCACAACTCACCCCACAAACTATTCTACCCAAGAAAATTTAAAAATTATTTGTCCAGTGTATTATTAAATTCTTCCCAAATTCTATTAATTATAAATGGATCTAATTTATATAAACCAAAGGAAATATTCATATTATTGTCAAAACTGCTTTTTATGAAACAAGATTCAATTATATTCCTGTCGACCATGGACTTGCTTGATACTACTTTCTCAACTTTTTGAAAATCAATTGGATGGTTAAAATCTCTTACATGAATAAATAGAGCATTGGAATCTTGTCCAGTTCTAATGCTATATTTATGTTTTAATCTTAGTTCGAGATTTTTACCAGTTTGACCGTAATAAACTTTATCGCAAATTTTACAAGGAATCTTATAGACACATCCATCAGCATTTTGGGGGGAATTCTTTATCAAAAGTTTTTTTACTGTATCAAGATTTTTGAATACAACTTTAATATTAAAAGTCTTAAGAAGAGAAGGCATATCAACCAAGTTTTCATGGTAAGGGAGAACCAACATATTTTTAGTTGAATAAGGCTGGTTGTCCCTTTTTGGATTGTAAAAAGTATTTCTAGCAACTTTAAAAGATTTATCAATTACATTTCTTGGGTATTTTAAATCATTACCTATTTCATAAATTTTGGATATTTCCTCATCTATGAACTCAGGACTACAAATTCGTAAAGCTCTCAAAAACATTGATGAGAAAACAGACAGTTTGACTCTATCTTGATGCGAGGAATAATAGTGGACATAGGAACAGTTATTTGTAGGTTTTCTGTAAATTTTAAATTTGAATTCATTATTACCCTTAATAATTAAAACATCTAGAAAAGGCAATGAGTTATTTTCTTCAAACTCAACAGTAAAGTTTATAGATTGGGCTAAGCTATTTAATTTTCCTAGGAAATGGTGTATATCTACATTTTTGGGCATAAGACAAAATATCATCAACATATCTGAACCATTTAGCTCTATTAGGGAGGATTGTGTTAAGTAACCTTGTTTCAAAAAATTCCATGTATAGGTTACTAAGAACAGGTGAAAGAGGATTTCCCATTGCCATACCAAACTTCTGGTATGGTAATGGACAGGAATATAATTGAATCTTGTTTCATAAAAAGCAGTTTTGACAATAATATGAATATTTCCTTTGGTTTATATAAATTAGATCCATTTATAATTAATAGAATTTGGGAAGAATTTAATAATACACTGGACAAATAATTTTTAAATTTTCTTGGGTAGAATAGTTTGTGGGGTGAGTTGTGCAAAGGACCTATCCAAGTTGGGTCGGCGCGCGTCAGGTATTTAACCGTTGTGGGATCTGATAGTGAGGTGCTGGCCAGACCCCTTATATAGCTTTTTTGGATGCTTTACTTTCATAGTTCCTTGATAATGTGAGTAGTCACGAAAGCGCTTGGAATTTCTCTATTCTTTCAGAGTGGTTGTTTTGCATATTCTGAAATCACCTGTTTACTGTGATCTTATTGCATATATATATATATATATATATATATATATATATATATATATATATATATATATATATATATATATATATATATATTTGCGGCAGGGCGACAGCTGATCAATTTGGACTTCATGGTCTTGTGTGTCACACAGCAGAAGGGAAGTATGCCAGACATGAGGAGGTCAATGACATCATAAAGAGAAGCCTCGCCACAGCCCGTTGCCCAGCTCAACGAGAACCACAAGTACAGAGGTATGATGGAAGTCAAAAGCGTCCTGATGGAGCCACTATGCTACCCCGAAAGGATGGAAAGCAGATTGCCTGGGACTACACTTGTGCTGCCACATTGGCAGACACCTACTTGCCATACTCCGTAGTGGAAGGGGATGGAGCTGCCAGCCACAGGGAGACCCAGAAGATCCGAAAATATGAAGACCTTCCCCCTTGCTATAACTTCATTCCAATAGGGTCGGAGACCCTTGGAGCATGGGGCAAGTGTGCTCTAAAGTTCCTCAAAGAGCTGGGTGAAAAGCTCATCATAGAAACCAAGGACCACAGGGCGACCAACTTTCTCTTTCAGAGACTCAGTGTTGCAATCCAGAGAGGAAATGCCTGCAGCATTCTGGGCACGCGGCCCACCGCAGGGGAGCTGGACGAAGTATTCGAGATGTAGCTTTGAGTCACCTATGTTGTTTTACTTTCTGTTGTATTTTTGTGAATGTTTGGCCAATGTATTTTTGTCTTTAAATAAAACATACTTGAAATATAGGGGGTGGTAACGTAATTCAACAACTGTGGCTTGGCAATGTTTGTGCGAATTTTATCATAGTCATACAAGATTTTCACACTAAGTGTGAACATCTTGTATGTTATTTGAGATGTCTAAAATATCAAGGTTAGCCAGTGACAAACTTAATTCCTCCAAATTTAGAGTAGCAAGGTACATATTTCCACCAGATTTACGAAATATTCTCAGCTCATTAAGCGTCCCTGCATTTGACCTTGAACGTTGTAGTCTCTCGTTTTCTGCTCGTGCTCAGGGGGATGGACAAAATAACATGAACACCTGCTGACTGAACTGTCGAATAACTGAATATTCAATTTAAATATGTTGCAGATCCCTTTTTGTGCCATCATACAAGGCGATAATGCTCGAGTTGTTCAAAATTGGCATGAATAACATGAAAGTGAAGGCAAAACACTGGGATTGGCTTCCACAATCGCCGGATCAAAATGTTATCGAGCATCTGTGGTGTCAGTTCGAACTGCCAGTCAGGAACCGATTTCCTCCACCGTCGTCTTTGGAAATTTCAGCAGGTTTTGCTTAAGTTATGACTCAAAATACTGTTCAAATGCTATACGAATCAATTTATCGACGAATTGAGAGGTTTTAGCCGCAAAAAGAGGTCCAACTCCACATTGAAACTAAAAAAAATGTAAGACGAAGTGAATGTTTAGGGACAACGGTATTTCGCCAGTCTTCTGCTGTCATAAATTGTTGAGCTGCACAGCAAAATTTGTGTATTTTGCCATACGTGTTTATCAGGTTTTGTGCACTTTGCCATAGCAAAACCGGTGCACTTTTGCAAAGTTTTATTGTTACTTTTGCAAAGCAAGTTCTTATTACCAGTATGCAGCTCTATATGACCCTGGTGGGTTTAGCCCTTCTTTTTGAGTGTAATAATTATTGCTAGTTTTTAACATTTTTGACTGATCTTCTTGGCCCTCTTATCTTTTTGGTTTATTAAATACTAACTCCACACCGTCGTAGTGTATTCTAATATTTATCTGATTTATATTATACGTTGCTTCCAGAATGATTCTGAAGATTAATAAAGAAAACGACTTAGATGAACGACGAAGACAGAATTCCCTTTTCTACACTTGTAATTGTTATATAATTGCAGTGTTTTACACTTTTGTAATTACCTAAAATTTGTAGTGAATTAGTTGATTTAGTAAATTACTGAAAGCCATGGATACATTTTCATTCTTGAATTATATAATCTCAGTATAGTGATCAAATAAACTAGTGAGCGAACCTCGATTTCATTTGGTATTTATGAAAAACATGGTTATATAAATTATACCATAAATTCTGGCATACAGGAAGTGATGAAGGAATTACTATTGCACGGAAGGTTAAACCTGGTCTCAGCCTCCAGCAATAGTAACTCACATCAGTAGAGGTCCATTATTTGTTTCTCTCCTCTGTTTACTCCGTCCCTATTCTCTTCGTCTTCACTCGCTCTTGATTTCTCTTCAGTTGCCTCCTTTATATGTACATCTAGCATCTAACTTTTCTCTTCCCTTAGGAGGTTCCGTATAGTTCGTGTTCTTCCCCACTGCCTTGCGCGAGAGCGCAATTACCTACACTGGTTTCTAGCTAACCTTTTCTTGAACCACTTCCGGTCTCATTCTCGGGTCATTGCAGTGCACACTGATGATTCTAAATTCTCTAACAGTGTCAGGTTTGCAGCAGTGTTCCCGGACAGTATTATACGAGGTCATTTTCATAGCTGAACTGTATGCAGTTCTCATAGCGATTATCCATATTGCTTCCAGGCCTACCTCATCTTCTGTAGAAGTCACGGACTCCTTTAGTGCTTTGAAAGCTATCAAAAAAAATAATTTGTGTCCTCCCCTAGTTCTTCGAATACAACTTTGGTTGCGCCGCATTTCTCGCAAAAACAAAGGAATCGTTTTCTACTGGGTCCTTGGGCATGTTGATGTCCACGGCAACGAGCAAGCAAACTCCGCTTCCAGTTTCATATAGTGGCATTCCATTCTCAGATTATTTTATTGTAATTTCTAGCCACCTTCGCAACTGTTGGCAATAATGCTGGTCAACTGATTCATAAGCAATAACTCTATCAAGCCGAGTTCAAGATCCTGGTCTTCTTATCATCGATGTCGAGGTTGGGAGACTGCGGTATCTCGTCTTCACATTGGGAACACATGTCTCACTCATCGGTATCTCATGGAAAGGTGCCAAGTTCCACCGTGTGTATATTGTTAGGTTCCATTTTCAGTTTGTCATATTCTGTTGGACTGTCTATCAGTGAGCACGCAGAATTTATCTTCCACGTCGTCACAGTTCTATATCATTTACTGTATCTTCACTCCTCGCTGATGGCTCCACTTTGACACAGACTCCCTCTTTGATTTTTTTGACAGCAACAGATTTATTACACAAAGTTCGATTATACTTTTTTTTAAGCATCTTCACTGACCTTACAACCTCTACCCTGCAGCGCTGTATGACCCTCGTGGTTTACCACTAAGTTTTGATTATAATAATCAGCTTTCAGCGACACTTGATTACGAAGCTCTGGTTGCTCCAGTGTGATAAAGTGATCCTATCCAGGCTGGTGTCGTGTGAAATAATTCAATAGTTAATGTAAATTGATTATGATAATTAGGTCTTGATGGTAGAGCAAGATTATTAATATATATTTGTTTTCCTTTACAGGTAAGTGTGGATCACTGCTCATCGTGGGACAACTCTCGTACCGCATGGCAGGTATGTCTATATTCCTACTTTAAATACACCCAACCAATGAGCACAATGTTGCTGTCAGTTGTATCAACACTTCAGAAACATTGTTTATGTTGCTTCTGATAGCTTGTAATGTGAAACTTGTGGGAAATACAGTACGTTCCAGACTAGCTCAGGTGATCGTGATTGCCTGGTTCCCACGAGTCTATACCAGAGTTCACTAGGGTGTGACAGTAGTCTCCTGGATATATTTAAAGTGTGCAGGATTAAGACCACCAATAAGCTGACCCTTGTCATTTTCAGTAACTATAGTAAATTCACAGTCTTATGTGCAGAGAACAACACAAACCTGTATATCAGAGTTATTGATAATTAATTCAGTGTTGAACCTTATAGTTTTATCCTAAAGAGGTAATCTGTAATTGCCAGGAGAAATTTTATTTTTTTTCATTATTCTGAGATTGTCATTATCATAGCATTTAGTCTGGCACGAATCTGGCACTGTTGTGGCGGGAAGAAAACTGAGACATTTTTGACCTAAGGTGAAAATATCGAACATTGTATTTTATAAACATGGTTTGTTTAGATTTAATAATAATTTAAGCGATCACTTAGAACAGTGTAGCAATAAGCAATGAATTTGTGTATTTGCTGTCTATTTGGTGGGGTGAGTGGAAATGTTATCTAACAGCCTTAGCTGACGTATTTGTGGGAAAATATTATTTTCTGTGATTATTTTATTCGTAAAGGATTTTGGCTTGACGGCTGTTGACTGCGGCTTTTAGTCTAAAATTTAAATACTGAATAGTCATTTAAATTCTTTATATACAAATAAAAGCATATATAGGCTTGTTTTGCAATGGAAACTCAGTTACATTTCATCTACACTAAAAGCAATGTTGATAAGTTTAAAAAAAATTCTCGATTTTTAATTATATACTTCTCGTTAAGTGAAAATGTCTATAGCCGCAGAAGTTATCAATTAATCTAAATTAGCTTCGTACTTAATGAAGTTGTGGAATTTCGTGTGGATGGGGAAGTAACGTTACTTCAGTACTTGAAGTTTTCGTAAAGATTGTAAACATTTAGAGAATTGTATGTTTTTTTTAATAAAGCAAGAAAGATAAACCAGTGTACCAGAAATAACAATAATAGAAATAATCTCCATGATCGGGCTTACCACAGGATTTTTTTTTCCAGCATCTTGATCCATCCTAAAGATAGAAAAGGCCTAATTTCAGTGTTAATTCCTTACATTTTCCTCTGGTTTTTAATCTTAACGGAACATGTAGGAAAGAGAAAGAATATACCGGCATGCTCCATTTTTTATCGTAGCTGTTTTGCGTACGTTATACGCCTTGGTCGAATGTGGAGATAGACGGGTTGGGCACGAGGAACATGTAGTTTATCTGAGAAATATATGTAGTGATGCCCATGTGAAAGCTGATCTACTGGAGCTTCCTTCATGGGCAACCAATGATGCACAATATCCACACCTTGATGAACTGGACGAGTTTTCACCACGTGAATGTATTTGTCGAAACATTTGGCTTGTGCAGCAGCATCAGAAAGAGAGGTCTGTTTTCAGTCCCTAATACATCAACAGATCAATGTAAAGCAGAGGCAAGAGCTTCTTTTAAATTATAATGTTCACTATAATTTTCTTGTGGTAACTGTTTCTCTTTGCCCTTCAAGGAATGTTCCTTGATGCTATCCAGGGACTCTTGATCTAGGGAATTGGATATGTTCTCCAGTTCCTTGAATTAAACCTTAATACCTTCCACATTCCCCACAGGCTCTTTATAATCATACGGGTTTAGCGCTTCCTCCTTGATAATAATAATAATAATAATAATAATAATAATAATAATCTTCATCTTTGTTAGTAATTAAAAATACTTCTATTTTTCTGATTAAAATAAGTGTAACAACTTTTTTTTTTGCGAAAGCCAAATATTAATTATAATAAAAATTTCTTAAACGCAAAATACATATTATGAAAATCTAGATCAGCCATGAAAAACATTGTCTCACACTGTAGGTGCTACGAAGAATAATAATGGATTTTGTTTGTCAAAATATAATTGATGGACATTTTCTCTTAAGTTCTTTGGGCCCTTACAGAATTAAACCCCAGATTCATAACACATGATGGCTTCATCACATATTTTCTGATTTGTCTACATCATGGTTTGAATGTCTTGATAAAAGTGTTCACTAGATTCCTGCGTCTCCCAAATTTGTTCTCAAGATCTAGAGCAAATACCATTCACTCAGATCTTCAACACTATCTTTTAAGTTCTCATTCTCAGTATTACCCAGGAAACCCATATACTAAAAGGCTAAATGCTTCTCAGACATTTTTTTTACGTTTTCTGATTAATTAGTTGCTGACATCTGACTATGTTGTGGTTCAAAATAACTTTGTAATTGAGGGAGGAAGAGGTCCCTTGGCGCTGCGTAGGGAATTTTGAATGAAAGTATTAGATTTATTGTCTTCTTCCTCGGATCGAATCTAAATGTCAGATAAACACGTTTTTACTCCCTCTCCTCATAGTCCGCTTTCGGATCTGGGGAAGACAGTGAACAAGATATGATTCCTGGCGTGGCAGTCAACAGGTGTTGTTGGTCTCCCACATCTGTTATTGGCCGAGACTAGCTCAGTCAGTTGAGGAGGTGACATCCTGGTGTGCTGAGAATCCTGGTATGCAGGGAAGTGTAGAGTGTGGTTTCCATGAGGCGTCACCTGCCGCACCGCAGCAGAACGTGGTTTTAGGGGCAAGTTGATGGTTTCTTTTTGTTTTTCCTCCTTACCCCCTCCCCCTCTCCTTTTAAGAAAGATCTGTCACTTGATGTCATGTTCACACTGTCTCTTCCGGGGCCCCTGGTTCCTGCAGCACACACTCCTTACCCTGGCACGCCCACTAATCTTCCTCAGAAGCCGGTATCACTTTCGGTCAACACCTGGTTGACCGACTCCAGTACCTGCGTTAACCCTGAAACCTTTGATGTCGCTCACCTTCATTCTAAGATGATGAGGCTCCTGGTTTCTCCCACGACGCTGCGTCGATTTCAGGACTGAGTATTACTGGCGACAATAACTTGAAGCCATAGTCCAAATGGCTTAGACATATCTTAAGTGATTGTGTTACTGAATCTGACATTCCTTTGTCATTCACATTCTGCGTAACACGTTACCAGCAGATCCCTTCCCCTCACAACGTATTTCTTAGATAGTCATGGACGAAACTGATTTTCCCTCCAGCTGGCAACATATACAGATAACAGATCAAGGCACTGACAAACACTAGTGACAGCATACCAACATAACTGACTCTGCTTGGTATCAGCTGTAATCATAACCAACACCATTACACAGAAATCGAGGTTTTTCAACTCCAAGGTTTATGATGTCGGCCAAAACAGATCCTTCCATGTTATCAAGAGTGGGATGTAGTATATTGTTGTACGTCATACAGCTCAGCCACATATTTCCCACATCCGCTGTATCGACAACGTCCTGGTACGGTACAAACATATTGTTGTAGATAAATAGTGCAGAGAGTCGACAAGTTGATAAATTAGACACATGTTCAGCACTTGGGTATGTTTACTGAGGATGAGGAGACGTTTCGCCACACAGTGGCTTCCTGAGTCCTATACAAAGAAGAACTGTGTAGATCAGAAGATTGAGATAATAAGTCCCTTAGCCTCGAATCGACATATGCTTATGTACTATAGACAGGCGAGGTGAAGCAGTGGTAGGCGATATCACATTGGACAAATACACATGAGAAGTAGGTCATGTCTACAGGTTAGATAAGTGAAGAATTCCCTGTATCAAAATCTCAAGATCCCAAGATGATCAGTCTTGGGATCTTGATACAGGGAATTCTTCACTTATCTAACTTATAGTCATGACCTGCTTCTACATGTGGGTTTGTCCATTGTGATATCGCATACGACTGCTTTACCTCGCCTTTCTACAGTATACAAGCCAGTTCGCGCATATGCTATATTCTGTTCAAGATTGATGGATTGATTACATCGACTCCAGGCTGAGGGACTGATTATCTCGGACTCCACCTGATCTTCACCATTCTTCTTTTGTATAGGACTGATGAAGCCAGTGTGTGGCGAATAGTTTCCTCATCCTCAATAAAGATGCCCAAGTGTTGGACATGTGTCTAAGTTATCAAAGATATTTTTTCCTCATTTCGAGGTGTGGGTCTGTTCTCATTCTCAATACCGCAATACGACAAGAATTTCCTCAATATGACCCAGATATTCACTAGCAGTTTGAGCTCTATCACGAAAGCAGAAGCTCGTACCTGAAATGCCAGTGATCTGATAGGTCATCCAGTTAATAATGATAAACTGATTTTCGAATACTCTCTGGACTCCGCGGAGCTCGTTGTAGGAGTGGGTTCTTGTGCAGCAGGGAGGGTTCCTGTGCAGCAGGGAGAGTTCCTGTGCAGCAGGGAGAGTTCTTGTGCAGCAGAGAGGGTTCCTGTGCAGCAGGGAGAGTTCCAGTGCAGCAGGGAGAGTTCCTGTGCAGCAGGGAGAGTTCCAGTGCAGCAGGGAGAGTTCCTGTGCAGCAGGGAGAGTTCCTGTGCAGCAGGGAGAGTTCCTGTGCAGCAGGGAGGGTTCCTGTGCAGCAGGGAGGGTTCCTGTGCAGCAGGGAGAGTTCCTGTGCAGCAGGGAGAGTTCCTGTGCAGCAGGGAGGGTTCCTGTGCAGCAGGGAGGGTTCCTGTGCAGCAGGGAGGGTTCCTGTGCAGCAGGGAGGGTTCCTGTGCAGCAGGGAGGGTTCCTGTGCAGCAGGGAGGGTTCCTGTGCAGCAGGGAGGGTTCCTGTGCAGCAGGGAGGGTTCCTGTGCAGCAGGGAGGGTTCCTGTGCAGCAGGGAGGGTTCCTGTAGCTAGAGGTTTTCTTTCTGCAGCCGGAGGGTTCATAATTGATATGTACACAAGGAAAGTATACATAGACTACAAACTCAAGTGACGTTTACGTAGGTTATATGTACAACAGCAACATGTACACATGTAAGTTGCATTGATGTGCCGAGTACACCGGCGAAGTAATAAGTAAGTTTCGAGTACACTCAATGAAAATTAAAGCACCTGGCTGGGTCTTTAGACCAGACAAGACCTACTGGAGGTCTCCTTTAGACCCAGGAAGTGGCAAGTGATAATGAACGGTTCCTGGCGATCAATCCATTTCTACCGTCGTTATTAGCAGAAAGACGAAAGCACAGTCAGTGTTTTTGTCTTAAGAGTTGTTTAACTAAGCATTGTTCAATTCATTCTGGAGGTGTCGTCTTGGTATTGAATATCCAGTGGTGAGAGACGTGGTTTCCAGGAACAAAAGCGTGACTCTTGGAGCTGCTCCTTCTTTTCCTTTATCTGACTGGATGATGAACGAATCCCTACCTGAGCCTTCCTTCACCATTCACTCCACCTTTCTATTCTTGTCCCACCAACCACTCTTCCTACTTTACACTACCACTGCTAGCCTTACCCCAACCACCACCATCACCGCCACTCTTATTATTATTATTATTATTAATATTATTATTATTATTATTACAACCACTACCTGCCTTACCACTACTACTACACTTACTACCACCTCTCTTGTCCGGTCCCTACCAGCTGGCCTATATATAATGGCTTCCTATCTCGCTTCTGTTAGTGTGACTTTGTAAATGGTCTAAGTCGGACCGACACATCGTCGTAAGCTTCTCTCTCCTTTGTGCGGGCTATTTGTGTGTTGTTCCCGTCATGGTATTATGCCTTTTTGTTCTTTAGGTTTCACCTTTTCAATGGAAAAAGTTTTAACCACGACGCAACGACGATTCGTAGATGTTTTCTCTCGGGTGTCTGCCAAAAGAATTGGCAAATATTTGACGATTCTGGAATCATAACACGTACATCTTTTGGTTAACATTAACACACTACCTGAAAACCTCGTCAGATACAAGATATCTAAAAGAGCCAACAATGGATAAAATTCTTCTCTCCTGCCAACAAACCCCAGCACAAAATTTGGAAAGTACTCACAAAATCCTCTCCGGGCTGACAAGACATCTCGTGCTCTGAAGGGCTAGAATGCCGTCAGACTACATCACATCAATACTGTCAGCATCACCGCCATTATGATACAGCAATATTCCTTCCTCGATTCTCTTTTTTTCTCGTTATTTTCTTGCGGTTGACGTAGATTCCTTTGTCCCTAGTATAGAAATTATTCTCTTGGTAGGAGCAGGAATAGTGCCCACAGCGAGTATATATTGGGACATGTACGTGATTACATAATAGACTATTTAGCTGATGTATGGCAGCTTTTGACACACCCAGAGCAACACAGCTCTATACCAAGGTTAAAACAGAAACAGTTATATCCAAGTATCATGTCAAAAGTAACTCCAGTAGTCATCCTGAAGGGATCAATGATTAGAAGTAAGGCAATTTAAGCAAATGCTGGTGCTTTGACCACCCGGCCAAATAATGTATATCAAGTGGAAGGCAGAGACTGTAGAGCAGTTGATCATAATTAACTATCCGGCAACCATCTTCCATGTAATAAAAAGCTGTGATAGATCCAGCTCTTTTCTCCCCCACACACATTTGCAGGTGCCCCGTTCTCTTTCGAGAAAGCGAAATCCAATATTTGGAGGAGAGGGTTTGTCTTGTAATCAAGTTGATACAACTACAACGTCAGCCACTGAATCTGTTTGGTTACAGCTTCTCGAGGGCCGAGAAAAACTAATTTTGGGTGTGATTTACAGGGCCCCAAATCTTGATAGGGAGTGCAGTAAACTTCTATTGGACGAAATTCGTAAGGCATCTACATACGAAAATGTTGTGTTAATGGGAGATTTCAACTATAGACAGATTGACTGGAGCAATTTGACAGGAAATTTAGAGTCAGGTGACTTTCGTGATACGATCCAGGATTGTTTTTTAATACAGTTTGTGACAGAGCCAACTAGGGGAAATAACCTCCTTGACTTGGTTCTTGCCAGTAGGGAAACACTAATTAATAATCATGAGGTTAATGATGAGCTTGGGGAAAGTGATCACAAATCGCTCAGTTTTAATATATCATGGAATTCCCCTAATAATGGCAATCAAGTCTCTGTCCCTGACTTTCGCTTGACTGATTTCATAGGACTGAAAAATTACTTAAATGGCCTGAACTGGAATGACCTGACTAAGGGTCAGGTAGGTGGTGATGGTTGCCGATATGACGCTTTCCAGGGCATAGTTCTAGCTGCTCAGTCAAATTATGTTCCAAATAGGGAAATCAGATCAAACAAAAATGATCCTAAATGGATGAACAATAGATTAAAATATATGATTGGTCAAAAGAGAGGCATATATAGGCAAATCAAAAGAGGAGATGGGCAATTAATAAAATCGATATATTCAGTTAAAGAGAGAAATAAAAAAGGGAGTTAGAAAAAGCAAAAAGAGATTATGAGGTTAAAGTTGCAAGAGAATCGAAGACTAACCCAAAAGGATTCTTTCAGGAATACAGAAGTAAGATCAGGGACAAGATAGGCCCACTCAAAAGTTCCTCGGGTCAGCTCACTGACAGTGATAAAGAAATGTTTAGAATTTTTAACACATACTTCCTCTCAGTTTTTACACAGGAGGATACCAGCGATATTCCAGAAATGATAAATTATGTAGAACAGGACGATAATAAACTGCACGATTAGGGTCACAAGTGACATGGTCCTTAGGCAAATAGATAAATTAAAACCTAACAAATCCCCAGGCCCTGATGAACTGCATGCAAGGGTTCTAAAGGAATGTAAAGAGGAGCTTAGCACACCTTTGGTTAATCTTTTCAACATATCACTACAAACTGGCATGGTGCCAGATAAGTGGAAAATGGCAAATGTGATACCTATTTTCAAAGCAGGTGAGAGGTCCTTAGCTTCGAACTATAGACCAATAAGCCTAACCTCCATAGTGGGAAAATTTATGGAATCAATAATTGACGAGGCAGTTCATAGTCACATTGAAAAGCATAAATTAATCAACGAATCTCAGCATGGTTTTACGAATTTATTAACTTTTTTCACTAAGGTATTTGAGGAGGCAGATCATGGTAATGAATATGATATTGCGTATATGGACTTCAGTAAGGCTTTTGACAGGGTCCCACATCAGAGACTATTGAGGAAAATTAAGGCACATGGAATAGGAGGAGAATTTTTTTCCTTGATAGAGGCATGGTTGACAAATAGGCAGCAGAGAGTTTGCATAAATGGGGAGAAATCAGAGTGGGGAAGCGTCACGAGCGGTGTTCCACAGGGGTCAGTGTTGGGCCCCCTGCTGTTCACAATCTACATAAACGACATAGATGAGGGCATAAAGAGCGACATCAGCAAGTTTGCCGATGACACCAAAATAGGCCGTCGAATTCATTCTGACGAGGACATTAGAGCACTCCAGGAAGATTTGAATAGACTGATGCAGTGGTCGGAGAAGTGGCAGATGCAGTTTAATATAGACAAATGCAAAGTTCTAAATGTTGGACAGGACAATAACCATGCCACATATAAACTAAATAATGTAGATCTTAATATTACGGATTGCGAAAAAGATTTAGGAGTTCTGGTTAGCAGTAATCTGAAACTCTATACATCCTTGGTTAGGCCTCATTTAGATTATGCTGCACAGTTTTGGTCACCGTATTACAGAATGGATATAAATGCTCTGGAAAATGTACAAAGGAGGATGACAAAGTTGATCCCATGTATCAGAAACCTTCCCTATGAGGATAGACTAAGGGCCCTGAATCTGCACTCTCTAGAAAGACGTAGAATTAGGGGATGATAAGATTGAGGTGTATAAATGGAAGACAGGAATAAATAAAGGGAATGTAAATAGTGTGCTGAAAATACCTAGCCTAGACAGGACTCGCAGCAATGGTTTTAAGTTGGAAAAATTCAGATTCAGGAAGGGTATAGGAAAGTACTGCTTTGGTAATAGAGTCGTGGATGAGTGGAACAAACTCCCAAGTACAGTTATAGAGGCAAAAACGTTGTGTAGCTTTAAAAATAGGTTGGATAAATACATGAGTGGATGTGGGTGGGTGAGAGTTGGACCTGATAGCTTGTGCTACCAGGTCGGTTGCCGTGTTCCTCCCTTAAGTCAATGTGACCTGACCTGACTAGGATGGGTGCATTGGCTTAAGCCGGTAGGAGACTTGGACCTGCCTCGCATGGGCCAGTAGGCCTGCTGCAGTGTTCCTTCTTTCTTATGTTCTTATAACACCAGACACAAACATCTCTATGACATTCCCCGTGTCCGACTAAACCTTTACAAAAATTCAATGTATGTCAAAGGACCTAAAATCTGGAACACCCTACCTGAAAACTCTAGAACTGCAGACACATTCATCACCTTCAAAACTACCAACTAATTACACGAATACCACCTGGTGGTTCACACTTACACTCACTCACCCATTTGACCATAAACAGAAATATCAATCTCAGTCTTAAAATAATGAATCCTAACTAGTCATAAGTTGGCCTGTGATACTCCAATACTGAAACTATGTATTGTGCCAAAACAAAAGCATTCACATTGCTAAACTCACAAACTAGTATTTAGTAACTTAGCCATAATACCAACTTACCTCATAATTTGTAATATTTTAAATATAAGATCTAATCTAAGTCTGCCCGAAATGCCTAGCCAACAGAAATATACACAGGAATCCTAATCACGAGTTGCTTGACAGCCTCAAGAAAATGATGGCTGAGCTAGTTGTCTTTTTAACCTTTGCAGTATTCTCACATCTGACATTCAACCTTTCATAAAGTTGTTCCCTCTGTCTCCTACTCAACATACTCCTCTCCAGCTGTTTCGTCGGAGGCTGTTCTGCAACCTCCACAGATAAACAAAACCACTGCAAATTCCTTCCAAGTTTCATCTCAGACACGGTGAGGGCCTGGGTTCGATTCCCAGCCAGAGTAGAAACATTGGACGTGTTTCTTTCCACCTGTTGTCTATGTTCCCCATCAGTAAAATGGGTACCTGGGTGTTAGTCGACTGGTGTGGGTCGCATCCTGGGACACTAACCTAAGGAGGCCAGGTCACAGACCGGGCCGCGGGGGCGTTGACCCCCGGAACTCTCTCCAGGTATATCCATGAGCCATTGAAATACTTGCAACCCTATGTTTTTTGCCATCAATTCCGGATGCAACTCGTTTATTTAACTATAAATAACTCTATTTCAAGATTCAACAGACCCCTTGGAACTTCTATTTTCCTCTCTCACTTCTTGAGGTCATATCAGTGTTCATCTAAGAAATATGTAATAGATTTTGCTATATCTTAGAGGAAAATTCACAGTACCATCAACCAAACCCAAATGCACATAGTCATACTTCGACTTTGATTTTTGCGATTAGTTTTCAACATGCTTAATATTAGTGCTTTTCATCCTTGCGCTTCACATCGACCTTCACTCTTAACTTTTAGCACTTTCAAATAATCTGAATCGCCTAAACCACTTCTTAACAGCAACCCTCTACCACGCCACATCAAATTTTAGGGCCGCTAACCCATAGCTTGCAACATGCAATGTTGTAATAATTTATGGCAATTACATTGGAGTACAGATGATACACGGGGAAATGGGAAGAGTTTCAAACACTGAGTTTTCCGCTTTTCCTTTGTATTTGTTTGCAAGAACTGGAACCTCATGAAAGTTCTAGCTATTTTCTTTTACAATCACTAAACCAGTTTCCGGATGCTTCATACCACGATATTGACCTTCAAGTGCATGATGACATCCCGCCTCAAAAACCTATTCATTCCCCACTTCATTACACTGCAGCTCGTGTCTATTTGGACAGGTTGCACACAATATTCTTTTTCGCACCTCTTTCCCTCGAACCCCTTATCTTAAACTGACCTGCTACCTTTAATCAGGTCCTATCTAAAACTTCTTGTATTAGGAGATTTGTGTTCTTTTGATTTCCTGGTGACAGGTTTACATTTTGACACGCACAGACCAGCTAGTCTTTTCTTACTCCACTACCTCTGTCTTGACCGCCGGTGTTAAACCAACGGTCTTGAGCACCGGTGTTCCAGCACTACCTGTCTTGAGCACCCGTGTTCCAGCACTACCTCTGTCTTGAGCACCGGTGTTCCAGCACGAACCCTTAGACTTTCTGGTCTTCGTATACTTATATCGCTAAGTATGAATCAACGTTAATAAGCTTCATGACAACAATCATTTCCCAGTTCTAATTTCTAGAGGTTCAGACACCTAAACTCATCGCTGATCCGGTGGGAGTTTGAGTGTGCACTTACCACATACATATATCTCTTCTACGTATACCTTTTGATTCTTTATAAGCAGACGAAATGTTGCAAATTTTATCCACTTCTGGTCTCTCCACAGCTACCCTTGCCATCCCCAAGACTTAGATCAAAAAAAAAAACTTCTCCTTAATGATTACCTAACAGTACTTGCTGTTTTCCTAACAGTATAAAACAGGCTGCACGGGGCCGCTACCGTTACAGTCGCACTGAAAATTACAAACAAGTAAAATCATATGCACATCAAATTATAAGAATATCAGTGAACTTGTTTGCTGACTTTAGTATCTACTGTAAACGCCACAATCATGTGCAGAATCAGGAAAATCAGCAGGTAAGCAGTAAACAAACTCTGCCTGTGTTCTTACTGTTGCCAGTTGTCCCGGGTGATTATGGAAGGGCACAACATTACCCTGACCACCACGCTACCTGGACCCTGACCACCACGCTACCTTGACCCTGACCACCACGCTACCTTGACCCTGACCACCACGCTACCTTGACCCTGACCACCACGCTACCTTGACCCTGACCACCACGTTACCTTGACCCTGACCACCACGCTACCTTGACCCTGACCACCACGCTACCTTGACCCTGACCACCACGCTACCTTGACCCTGATCACCACGCTACCTTGACCCTGACCACCACGCTACCTTGACCCTGATCACCATGCTACCTTGACCCTGATCACCATGCTACCTTGGCCCTGATCACCACGCTACCTTGACCCTGACCACCACGCTACCTTCACCCTGACCACCACGCTACCTTGACCCTGACCATCACGCTACCTTGACCCTCACCACTACACTACCTTGACCCTGACCACCACGCTACCTTGACCCTGACCACCACGCTACCTTGACCCTGACCACCACGCTGCCTTGACCCTGACCACGACACTACCTTGACCCTGACCACGACACTACCTTGACCCTGACCACGACACTACCTTGACCCTGACCACGACACTACCTTGACCCTGACCACCACACTACTTTGACCCTGACCACGACGCTACCTTGACCCAGACCACCACGCTACCTTGACCCAGACCACCACGCTACCTTGACCCTCACCACCACGCTACCTTGACCCTGACCACCACGCTACCTTTACCCTTCCTGGAAATATTTCAAAGTATAAAGAACAAGATGGGTGTTGTGCTGTGGCAGAGAATAGTATGGGTGATGTAGTGCTGTGGCAGAGTATAGTATGGGTGTTGTAGTGCTGTGGCAGAGTATAGTATGAGTGTGGTAGTGCTGTGGCAGAGTATAGTATGGGTGATGTAGTGCTGTGGCAGAGTATAGTATGAGTGTGGTAGTGCTGTGGCAGAGTATAGTATGAGTGTGGTAGTGCTGTGGCAGAGTATAGTATGGGTGATGTAGTGCTGTGGCAGAGTATAGTATGAGTGTGGTAGTGCTGTGGCAGAGTATAGTATGGGTGTTGTAGTGCTGTGGCAGAGTATAGTATGAGTGTGGTAGTGCTGTGGCAGAGTATAGTATGAGTGTGGTGCTGTGGCAGAGTATAGTATGAGTGTGGTAGTGCTGTGGCAGAGTATAGTATGGGTGTTGTAGTGCTGTGGCAGAGTATAGTATGAGTGTGGTAGTGCTGTGGCAGAGTATAGTATGGGTGATGTAGTGCTGTGGCAGAGTATAGTATGGGTGTTGTAGTGCTGTGGCAGAGTATAGTATGAGTGTGGTAGTGCTGTGGCAGAGTATAGTATGGGTGATGTAGTGCTGTGGCAGAGTATAGTATGAGTGTGGTAGTGCTGTGGCAGAGTATAGTATGAGTGTGGTAGTGCTGTGGCAGAGTATAGTATGGGTGATGTAGTGCTGTGGCAGAGTATAGTATGAGTGTGGTAGTGCTGTGGCAGAGTATAGTATGGGTGTTGTAGTGCTGTGGCAGAGTATAGTATGAGTGTGGTAGTGCTGTGGCAGAGTATAGTATGAGTGTGGTGCTGTGGCAGAGTATAGTATGAGTGTGGTAGTGCTGTGGCAGAGTATAGTATGGGTGTTGTAGTGCTGTGGCAGAGTATAGTATGGGTGTTGTAGTGCTGTGGCAGAGTATAGTATGAGTGTGGTAGTGCTGTGGCAGAGTATAGTATGGGTGTGGTAGTGCTGTGGCAGAGTATAGTATGGGTGTTGTAGTGCTGTGGCAGAGTATAGTATGGGTGTTGTAGTGCTGTGGCAGAGTATAGTATGGGTGATGTAGTGCTGTGGCAGAGTATAGTATGGGTGTTGTAGTGCTGTGGCAGAGTATAGTATGGGTGTTGTAGTGCTGTGGCAGAGTATAGTATGAGTGTGGTAGTGCTGTGGCAAAGTATAGTATGAGTGTAGTGCTGTGGCAGAGTATAGTATGAGTGTGGTAGTGCTGTGGCAGAGTATAGTATGGGTGTTGTAGTGCTGTGGCAGAGTATAGTATGGGTGTTGTAGTGCTGTGGCAGAGTATAGTATGAGTGTGGTAGTGCTGTGGCAGAGCATAGTATGGGTGATGTAGTGCTGTGGCAGAGTATAGTATGGGTGTTGTAGTGCTGTGGCAGAGTATAGTATGGGTGTTGTAGTGCTGTGGCAGAGTATAGTATGGGTGATGTAGTGCTGTGGCAGAGTATAGTATGGGTGTTGTAGTGCTGTGGCAGAGTATAGTATGGGTGTTGTAGTGTTGTGGCAGAGTATAGTATGGGTGTTGTAGTGCTGTGGCAGAGTATAGTATGGGTGTTGTAGTGTTGTGGCAGAGTATAGTATGGGTGTTGTAGTGCTGTGGCAGAGTATAGTATGGGTGTTGTAGTGCTGTGGCAGAGTATAGTATGGGTGATGTAGTGCTATGGCAGAGTATAGTATGGGTGTTGTAGTGCTGTGGCAGAGCATAGTATGGGTGTTGTAGTGCTGTGGCAGAGCATAGTATGGGTGATGTAGTGCTGTGGCAGAGTATAGTATGGGTGTTGTAGTGCTGTGGCAGAGTATAGTATGGGTGTTGTAGTGCTGTGGCAGAGTATAGTATGGGTGATGTAGTGCTGTGGTAGAGTATAGTATGGGTGTTGTAGTGCTGTGGCAGAGCATAGTATGGGTGATGTAGTGCTGTGGCAGAGTATAGTATGGGTGTTGTAGTGCTGTGGCAGAGCATAGTATGGGTGTTGTAGTGCTGTGGCAGAGCATAGTATGGGTGATGTAGTGCTCTGGCAGAGTATAGTATAGGTGTTGTAGTGCTGTGGCAGAGTATAGTATGGGTGTGGTAGTGCTGTGGCAGAGCATAGTATGGGTGTTGTAGTGCTGTGGCAGAGTATAGTATGGGTGTTGTAGTGCTGTGGCAGAGTATAGTATGGGTGTTGTAGTGCTGTGGCAGAGTATAGTATGGGTGTTGTAGTGCTGTGGCAGAGTATAGTATGGGTGTTGTAGTGCTGTGGCAGAGTATAGTATGGGTGATGTAGTGCTGTGGCAGAGTATAGTATGGGTGTTGTAGTGCTGTGGCAGAGTATAGTATGGGTGTTGTAGTGCTGTGGCAGAGTATAGTATGGGTGTTGTAGTGCTGTGGCAGAGCATAGTATGGGTGTTGTAGTGCTGTGGCAGAGTATAGTATGGGTGTTGTAGTGCTGTGGCAGAGTATAGTATGGGTGTTGTAGTGCTGTGGCAGAGTATAGTATGGGTGATGTAGTGCTGTGGCAGAGTATAGTATGGGTGTTGTAGTGCTGTGGCAGAGTATAGTATGGGTGTTGTAGTGCTGTAGCAGAGTATAGTATGGGTGATGTAGTGCTGTGGCAGAGTATAGTATGGGTGTTGTAGTGCTGTGGCAGAGTATAGTATGGGTGTTGTAGTGCTGTGGCAGAGTATAGTATGGGTGTTGTAGTGCTGTGGCAGAGCATAGTATGGGTGTTGTAGTGCTGTGGCAGAGTATAGTATGGGTGTTGTAGTGTTGTGGCAGAGCATAGTATGGGTGTTGTAGTGCTGTGGCAGAGTATAGTATGGGTGTTGTAGTGCTCGGGGTGAGTACAGGATGAACATAAGAACATAAGAAAGAAGGAATACTGCAACGAGCCCGCTGACCCATGAGGAGCAGGTCCATCTCCGCCCCCCCCCCCGCGGGATAAGCCCAATGACCCACCCAGTCTGGCCAACTCCACTCGAGGAAGGAGCACGGCACCAGACCCAGCAGCACAAGCTAGTCAGGTCCAACTAATACCCACCATCACTCTCACCACCAGTCCATCACCCTCACCACCAGTCCATCACCCTCACCACCAGTCCATCAATCTCACCACCAGTCCATCACCCTCACCACCAGTCCATCACCTTCACCACCTGTCCATCACTCTCACCACCTGTCCATCACTCTTACCACCATTCCATTACTCTCACCACCAGTCCATCACTCTCACCACCAGTCCATCACCCTCACCACCAGTCCATCACTCTCACCACCAGTCCATCGCTCTCACCACCAGTCCATCACTCTCACCACCAGTCCATCACTCTCACCACCAGTCCATCACTCTCACCACCAGTCCATCACTCTCACCACCAGTCCATCACTCTCACCACCAGTCCATCACTCTCACCACCAGTCCATCACTCTCACCACCAGTCCATCACTCTCACCACCAGTCCATCACTCTCACCACCAGTCCATCACTCTCACCACCAGTCCATCACTCTCACCACCAGTCCATCACTCTCACCACCAGTCCATCACTCTCACCACCAGTCCATCACTCTCACCACCAGTCCATCACTCTCACCACCAGTCCATCACTCTCACCACCAGTCCATCACTCTCACCACCAGTCCATCACTCTCACCATCAGTCCATCACTCTCACCAGTAGACCATCACTCTCACCAGTAGACCATCACTCTCACCACCAGTCCATCACTCTCACCACGAGTCCATCACCCTCACCACCAGTCCATCACCCTCACCACCAGTCCATCGCCCTCACCACCAGTCCATCACCCTCACCACCAGTCCATCACCCTCACCACCAGTCCATCACCCTCACCACCAGTCCATCACCCTCACCACCAGTCCATCACCCTCACCACCAGTCCATCACCCTCACCACCAGTCCATCACCCTCACCACCAGTCCATCACCCTCACGACCAGTCCATCACCCTCACGACCAGTCCATCACCCTCACCACCAGTCCATCACCCTCACCACCAGTCCATCACCCTCACCGCCAGTCCATCACCCTCACCACCAGTCCATCACCCTCACCGCCAGTCCATCACCCTCACCACCAGTCCATCACCCTCACCACCAGTCCATCACCCTCACCACCAGTCCATCACCCTCACCACCAGTCCATCACCCTCACCGCCAGTCCATCACCCTCACCGCCAGTCCATCACCCTCACCACCAGTCCATCACCCTCACCGCCAGTCCATCACCCTCACCACCAGTCCATCACCCTCACCACCAGTCCATCACCCTCACCACCAGTCCATCACCCTCACCACCAGTCCATCACCCTCACCACCAGTCCATCACCCTCACCGCCAGTCCATCGCCCTCACCGCCAGTCCATCGCCCTCACCACCAGTCCATCACCTTCACCACCAGTCCATCACCCTCACCACCAGTCCGTCAACCTCACCGCCAGTCCATCGCCCTCACCACCAGTCCATCGCCCTCACCACCAGTCAGTCAACCTCACCGCCAGTCCATCGCCCTCACCACCAGTCCATCACCCTCACCACCAGTCCATCACCCTCACCGCCAGTCCATCACCCTCACCGCCAGTCCATCACCCTCACTAACAGTCCACTCTTACCCCCAGTCCATCACCCTCACCGCCAGTCCATCACCCTCACTAACAGTCCACTCTCACCACCAGTTCATCGCCCTCAACGCCCGTCCATCGCCCTCACCGCCAGTCCGTCAACCTCACCGCCAGTCCATCGCCCTCACCACCAGTCCATCACCCTCACCACCAGTCCATCACCCTCACCACCAGTCCATCACCCTCACCACCAGTCCATCGCCCTCGCCGCCAGTCCATCACCCTCACCGCCAGTCCATCCCCCTCACCGCCAGTCCATCACCCTCACCGCCAGTCCATCACCCTCACTAACAGTCCACTCTCACCACCAGTCCGTCACCTTCACCACCAGTCCATCACCCTCACCACCAGTCCATCACCCTAACCACCAGTCCGTCACCTTCACCACCAGTCCATCACCCTCACCACCAGTCCATCACCCTCACCACCAGTCCATCACCCTAACCACCAGTCCGTCACCTTCACCACCAGTCCATCACCCTCACCACCAGTCCATCACCCTAACCACCAGTCCATCGCCCTAAACACCAGTTCATCGCCATCAACGCCAGTCCATCGCCCTCACCACCAGTCCGTCAACCTCACCGCCAGTCCATCGCCCTCACCACCAGTCCATCACCCTCACCACCAGTCCATCACCCTCACCACCAGTCCATCACCCTCACCACCAGTCCATCACCCTCACCACCAGTCCATCACCCTCACCACCAGTCCATCACCCTCACCACCAGTCCATCACCCTCACCACCAGTCCATCATCCTCACCGCCAGTCCATCGCCTTCACCGCCAGTCCATGGCCCTCACCGCCAGTCCATCACCCTCACCGCCAGTCCATCACCCTCACCAACAGTCCACTCTCACCACCAGTCCATCATCCTCACCTCCAGTCCATCACCCTCACCGCCAGTCCATCGCCCTCACCGCCAGTCCATCGCCCTAACCACCAGTCCATCACCCTCACCGCCAGTCCATCACCCTCACCGCCAGTCCATCACCCTCACCACCAGTCCATCACCCTCACCGCCAGTCCATCACCCTCACCACCAGTCCATCACCCTCACCACCAGTCCATCACCCTCACCACCAGTCCATCACCCTCACCACCAGTCCATCACCCTCACCACCAGTCCATCACCCTCACCGCCAGTCCATCGCCCTCACCGCCAGTCCATCGCCCTCACCACCAGTCCATCACCTTCACCACCAGTCCATCACCTTCACCACCAGTCCGTCAACCTCACCGCCAGTCCATCGCCCTCACCACCAGTCCATCGCCCTCACCACCAGTCAGTCAACCTCACCGCCAGTCCATCGCCCTCACCACCAGTCCATCACCCTCACCACCAGTCCATCACCCTCACCGCCAGTCCATCACCCTCACCGCCAGTCCATCACCCTCACTAACAGTCCACTCTTACCCCCAGTCCATCACCCTCACCGCCAGTCCATCACCCTCACTAACAGTCCACTCTCACCACCAGTTCATCGCCCTCAACGCCCGTCCATCGCCCTCACCGCCAGTCCGTCAACCTCACCGCCAGTCCATCGCCCTCACCACCAGTCCATCACCCTCACCACCAGTCCATCACCCTCACCACCAGTCCATCACCCTCACCACCAGTCCATCGCCCTCACCACCAGTCCATCACCCTCACTAACAGTCCACTCTCACCACCAGTCCGTCACCTTCACCACCAGTCCATCACCCTCACCACCAGTCCATCACCCTCACCGCCAGTCCATCACCCTCACCGCCAGTCCATCCCCCTCACCGCCAGTCCATCACCCTCACCGCCAGTCCATCACCCTCACTAACAGTCCACTCTCACCACCAGTCCGTCACCTTCACCACCAGTCCATCACCCTCACCACCAGTCCATCACCCTAACCACCAGTCCGTCACCTTCACCACCAGTCCATCACCCTCACCACCAGTCCATCACCCTCACCACCAGTCCATCACTCTCACCACCAGTCCATCACCCTCACCACCAGTCCATCACCCTCACCACCAGTCCATCACCCTCACCACCAGTCCATCACCCTCACCACCAGTCCATCACCCTCACCACCAGTCCATCACCCTCACCACCAGTCCATCATCCTCACCGCCAGTCCATCGCCCTCACCGCCAGTCCATCGCCTTCACCGCCAGTCCATGGCCCTCACCGCCAGTCCATCACCCTCACCGCCAGTCCATCACCCTCACCAACAGTCCACTCTCACCACCAGTCCATCATCCTCACCACCAGTCCATCACCCTCACCGCCAGTCCATCGCCCTCACCGCCAGTCCATCGCCCTAACCACCAGTCCATCACCCTCACCACTAGTCCATCACCCTCACCGCCAGTTCATCACCCTCACTAACAGTCCACTCTCACCACCAGTCCATCACCCTCACCACCAGTCCATCACCCTCACCACCAGTCCATCACCCTCGCCACCAGTCCATCACCCTCACCACTAGTCCACCATCCTCACCACCAGTCCATCACCCTTGTCATAGGTCCATCACCCTTTTCACACCCACTCATCACTCTGGTATTTGTTCACTATCCTTTCAACCTGTCCTGGTCACTCATCCATCACCCTGGTCACTCATCTATACCCCTGGTCACTCATCCATACCCCTGGTCACTCATCCATCACCCTGGTCACTCATCCATACCCCTGGTCACTCATCCATACCCCTGGTCACTCATCCTTTCCCCTGGTCAGTCACCCATCTGAACATAAAATGGTATAAAATACCGACAGGTTGTTAGGTAAGACACATATGCAACAGTTAGGTATCTTTATTTCGAAACGTTTCGCCTACACAGTAGGCTTCTTCAGTCGAATACAGAAAAGTTGATAGAAGCAGAAGATACTTGAAGACGATGTAATCAGTCCATCACCCTTAAAGTTTTGAGGTGGTCAGTCCCTCAGTCTGGAGAAGAGCATTGTTCCATGGTATGAAACAATATGAAGATGAAGTGACAGGATGGAGCCCAATATAGCGCCAAGAGGTGAGACGTAGGTCACTAGGAGAGGTAAAAACTCAGATGTTGGGAGGACAGGTCCCTCTCAAATCCAGCCGTTCTCACTAGTAGAGGTTGTCGAAGTTGATTGCAGGTCTGTACCAAGATACCCTTGTGTTGCAGTGTCAGACAGATTGAACATAAAATGGTATAAAATACCGACAGGTTGTTAGGTAAGACAGGCTGAGGGACTGACCACCTCAAAACTTTAAGGGTGATGGACTGATTACATCGTCTTCAAGTATCTTCTGCTTCTATCACCTTTTCTGTACTCGACTGAAGAAGCCTACTGTGTAGGCGAAACGTTTCGAAATAAAGATACCTAACTGTTGCATATGTGTCTTACCTAACAGTCACCCATCTCCCTGGTCAGTCACCCATCACCCTGGTCAGTCACCCATCACCCTGGTCAGTCACCCATCACCCTGGTCAGTCACCCATCACCCTGGTCAGTCACCCATCACCCTGGTCAGTCACCCATCACCCTGGTCAGTCACCCATCATCCTGGTCACTCACCCATTTCCCTGTTCACCCATTCATCGTCTTCGTCACTCGTCAACAAGCACCTTTTATTCATTACTTATACTTTGCAACTAGTGCATTATAACAATGGTTTAAATGACCATAATTTTTAAAGGGGTGGACCGGTAAGCCAGCGGAAGGCCTCGGTCAGATGACCAAAAGCTCCAAAGGCGGGTCATCATCTGAGTAAGACCCGCGTCAGGAAACATTTGTCCTGTTTCCTGACGAACCTTACCTAACCTAACCTAACTAGTGCATCGTAACAATCTCTTTTATATAAATTTTACTCGTTAATATCCTCTTTTAAGTTGATTCAAACACCCCCTCCCTTTTCTAGATTTATTTTTCTTTTGCCCATCATAGTTCGGCTCAGAACACTTCCTGGAATTTCTATTCTCTCTTGTCCCTAGTTGCCTTACAAACAGAAACTACACGAGCTTACTGACAGTCCTTGAGTACAAAAAGCTACAAGTGTTTCATATTCTATCTTATTCTACCTACCAATGCTGGATTTCCAGCTTTCACCTAATTTACTATTGTATGTAATAAATAATAGATCAAGCTGTACAACAAGCGAATGTTCAATATACCCTGGAAATTAATATGAAGGATGTTCTGAAGGTGCTGCCTCCTATCTTATCATTCACACATCCATGCATACGCATTCTCTTTCTTATTTATTTAGAATTTTCTCGAAATAAATCATTTTTAGATTTCTTCCTTTACCTATATTTAATTTTAACTTCTGCGTGAGAGCAGGTACACATAGAAATGTATATAGACAGAGTGTGTGTGTGTGTGTGTGTGTGTGTGTGTGTGTGTGAGAGAGAGAGAGAGAGAGAGAGAGAGAGAGATGTTGTATATAATGTTTGGTGTTTGAGTGGAGATACACTAATATATGTGGAAGAATGTATGTTCAATTTTGAATGTTTCTCTGCCGCAGAAGTGCAAAATAGATTCCAAAAATATTAAAAAATAATTTATATGCAATTAAACGTTAACAAATAACCTTTGCCAAAATTACAACTTTCGTTGGGGTTAGGGTATGCGATGGTTACGTTCGTAGCTGTTTTGGTGGGCGCCATTACAGGACACAGATTTCTGTCTCTTTCCTCCTGACTCAAATTTCTATTTCTCTCCTCCTGACGCAAATTTCTATCTCTCCTTCTGACGCAAATTTCTGTCTCTCTCCTCCTGACGAAAATTTGTCTCTCTCCTACTGACGCAAATTTCTGTGTCCCTCTCCTGACGCAAATTTTGTGTGTCCTCTCTTGTAATTCCACCCACCTGGACAGTCCCGACTGTGGACCAGTTAAACAAGACCAAGTTTACAAGGACATTGATTTGGTCAGAGCAAAATGGAATAAATAAAGCAGAAATTTTAGCTTCAAAGAAAACCTTAAACCGTAATTACTGATCTGTGGAATGAGTGTTTGTGAATGTCTTCATTTCTTTGTCTCAGTATACCTTGCGAGGAAATGACAGGTATGTTAAGAGAAATATTTTGTTGTGTAGTAAAAGTAAGGGGAATGAAGTATTGGATCATCTTGTCAGGAACATAACCTGGATAACTTTTACCATGCAAAAGAATCCAAATTATGTTCACGAGTAACATTTTTTCCATTTCTTCTGCTCTTATATGTTCTTCGTGGAATGTTACATGAATCAGTAGAAGAACGTAGTTCATAATTAACTCCCCAGAGATTCTTAACACCCACAAAAGTCGGGGACTGGTGGTTAGTGTCCAGATTGTCCACCGTGACACATTACAATGATTAAAATGGAGGATTAGATACAATGAAAATAACCATGCAACGATGCTTGAGCAGAGTACGAAGAAATAATTGGGAAAAATACTTAGTGAATATATAAATTAAAGTGCTACCAGATAGTTGACAGTTAAATTAATCCATCCAACAAGTTGAATCACAATGACACATTGGCAGTTTCTCAAATGTTTGCTGATGCCATGAACCAACCTACTGACCACAAATGTTTGCTGGTGCCATGAACCAACCTACTGACCACAAATGTTTGCTGGTGCCATGAACCAACCTACTGACCACAAATGTTTGCTGGTGCCATGAACCAACCTACTGACCACAAATGTTTGCTGGTGCCATGAACCAACTTACTGACCACAAATATTTACTGGTGCCAAACTTACTGACCACAAATATTTCCTAGTGCCATGAACCAACCTACTGACCACAAATGTTTACTAATGCCGTGAACCAACCTACTGACCACAAATGTTCACTGGCTGCATGAACCAACCTACTGACCACAAATGTTTACTGGCTGCATGAACCAACCTACTGACCACAAATGCAGTGTAACGCTATACTTTACTATGTTCCGCCCACACAGTGGGCATAAAAGTCTCAAACTGATCTAACCGAGCAGAGAGTACGTTAATATATGTAGGAAACATAGAAACATAGTCATTAAAGATTCACAATATACTGCATCTGTGTCAGAATTTTCTGCTATTTATCTCCTACGGACCACCACCTGACATGGAGGTATATAAGAGTTTAAGAACTTTCACTTCCCAGGACCACTCACAGCCTGACAGTGATGCTGACTGTTGGTGTCATCAAGAACATCAAGTCGACGTCAAAGAGACAAAATTGGTCCTTTTTTCCTGTAAGAAATTCCAGATTCTTGCAATGATTGAGAATACTGTTTTTCCATATTTATTACTTGTCGTTTTTCCTTTCTCAACAATCGGAAATAGTTGAGAAAAAAGGAATGAGAGATGTGAAGAAAGAAGTGAGAGATGTGGAGAATGAAGTGAGAGATATGGAGAAAAGAAAAGTGAGACTTTTCTCAAAAGATGTTTAGAATAGTCAAAATTTTTTTGTTCATATCTTCACATCTGAAAATTAACAATAAATATGTTAGTGAATAAAAGAAAGTCGACCAATTGAGGTGAGTGAAAATGTTGACCCTGACCACCACGCTACCTTGACCCTGACAACCACGCTACCTTGACCCTGACCACCACGCTACCTTGACCCTGACCACCACCCTACCTTGACCCTGACCACCACCCTACCTTGACCCTGACCACCACGCTACCTTGACCCTGACCACCACGCTACCTTGACCCTGACCACCACCCTACCTTGACCCTGACCACCACGCTACCTTGACCCTGACCACCACGCTACCTTGACCCTGACCACCACGCTACCTTGACCCTGACCACCACGCTACCTTGACCCTGACCACCACGCTACCTTGACCCTGACCACCAGCTGCCTTGACCCTGACCACCACGCTACCTTGACCCTGACCACCACGCTACCTTGACCCTGACCACCACGCTACCTTGACCCTGACCACCACGCTACCTTGACCCTGACCACCACGCTACCTTGACCCTGACCACCACGCTACCTTGACCCTGACCACCACGCTACCTTGACCCTGACCACCACGCTACCTTGACCCTGACCATCACGCTACCTTGACCCTGACAACCAAGCTATCTTGACCCTGACAACCAAGCTATCTTGACCCTGACAACCAAGCTATCTTGACCCTGACCACCACGCTACCTTGACCCTGACCACCACGCTACCTTGACCCTGACCACCACGCTACCTTGACCCTGACCACCACGCTACCTTGACCCTGACCACCACGCTACCTTGACCCTGACCACCACGCTACCTTGACCCTGACCACCAGGCTACCTTGACCCTGACCACCACGCTACCTTGACCCTGACCACCAGCTACCTTGACCCTGACCACCACGCTACCTTCACCCTGACCACCACGCTACCTTGACCCTGACCACCACGCTACCTTGACCCTGACCACCACGCTACGTTGACCCTGACCACCACGCTACCTTGACCCTGACCACCAGCTACCTTGACCCTGACCACCAGGCTACCTTGACCCTGACCACCACGCTACCTTGACCCTGACCACCACGCTACCATGACCCTGACCACCAGGCTACCTTGACCCTGACCACCAGGCTACCTTGACCCTGACCACCACGCTACCTTGACCCTGACCACCACGCTACCTTGACCCTGACCACCACGCTACCTTGACCCTGACCACCACGCTACCTTGACCCTGACCACCACGCTACCTTGACCCTGACCACCACGCTACCTCGACCCTGACAACCACGCTACCTCGACCCTGACAACCACGCTACCTTGACCCTGACCACCACGCTACCTTGACCCTGACCACCACGCTACCTTGACCCTGACCACCACGCTACCTTCACCCTGACCACCACGCTACCTTCACCCTGACCACCACGCTACCTTCACCCTGACCACCAGGCTACCTTGACCCTGACCACCACGCTACCTTGACCCTGACCACCACGCTACCTTGACCCTGACCACCACGCTACCTTGACCCTGACCACCACGCTACCTTGACCCTGACCACCAGGCTACCTTGACCCTGACCACCACGCTACCTTGACCCTGACCACCACGCTACCTTGACCCTGACCACCACCCTACCTTAACCCTGATCACCACGCTCCCTTGACCTTACCACCACGCTACCTTGACCCTGACCACCACGCTACCTTGACCTTGACCACCACTCTACCTTGTCCCTGACCACCACGCTACCTTGACCCTGACCACCACCCTACCTTAACCCTGACCACCACGCTACCTTCACCTTGACCACCACGCTACCTTGACCTTGACCACCACGCTACCTTGACCCTGACAACCAGCTACCTTAACCCTGACCACCATGCTACATTGACCCTGACCGCCTCGCTACCTTGACTCTGACAACCACGCTATCTTGACCCTGACCACCACGCTACCTTGACCCTGACAACCACGCTACCTTGACCCTGACAACCACGCTACCTTGACCCTGACAACCACGCTACCTTGACCCTGACAACCACGCTACCTTGAGCCTGACCTCCACGCTACCTTGACCCTGACAACCACGCTATCTTTACCCTGACAACCACGCTATCTTTACCCTGACAACCACGCTACCTTGATCCTGACAACCATGCTACCTTGACCCTGACAACCACGCTACCTTGACGCTGACCACCACGCTTCCTTAACCCTGACCACCACGCTACCTTGACCCTGACCACCACGCTACCTTGACCCTGACCAGCACGCTTCCTTGACCCTGACCACCACGCTACCTTGACCCTGACCACCACGCTACCTTGACCCGGACCACCACGCTACCTTGACCCTGACCACCACGCTACCTTGACCCTGACCACCACGCTACCTTGACCCTGATCAGCACGCTACCTTGACCCTGACCACCACGCTACCTTGACCCTCACCACCACGCTACCTTGACCCTCACCACCACGCTACCTTGACCCTGACCACCACGCTACTTTGACCGTGACCACCACCCTACCTTGACCCTGACCACCACGTTACCTTGATCCTGACCACCACGCTACCTTGACCCTGGCCACCACGCTACCTTGAACCTGGCCACCACGCTACCTTGACCCTGGCCACCACGCTACCTTGACCCTGGCCACCACGCTACCTTGACCCTGGCCACCACGCTACCTTGACCCTGACCACCACGCTACCTTGACCCTGACCACCACGCTACCTTGACCCTGATCAGCACGCTACCTTGACCCTGACCACCACGCTACCTTGACCCTCACCACCACGCTACCTTGACCCTCACCACCACGCTACCTTGACCCTCACCACCACGCTACCTTGACCCTGACCACCACGCTACCTTGACCCTCACCACCACGCTACCTTGACCCTCACCACCACGCTACTTTGACCGTGACCACCACCCTACCTTGACCCTGACCACCACGCCAACATGTGCGACAGTTGGTTGTGTTGAGTGTAGCAACATGTGCGACAGTTGGCAGTGCTGAGTGTAGCAGCATGTGTGACAGTTGGTTGTGCTGAGTGTAGCAACATGTGTGACAGTTGGTTGTGTTGAGTGTAGCAACATGTGCGACAGTTGGTTGTGCTAAGTGTAGCAACACGTGCGACAGTTGGTTGTGCTAAGTGTAGCAACACGTGCGACAGTTGGTTGTGTTGAGTGTAGCAACACGTGCGACAGTTGGTTGTGTTGAGTGTAGCAACATGTGTGACAGTTGGTTGTGTTGAGTGTAGCAACATGTGTGACAGTTGGTTGTGGTGAGTGTAGCAACATGTGTGACAGTTGGTTGTGTTGAGTGTAGCAACATGTGCGACAGTTGGTTGTGTAGAGTGTAGCAACATGTGCGACAGTTGGTTGTGCTAAGTGTAGCAACATGTGCGACAGTTGGTTGTGTTGAGTGTAGCAACATGTGCGACAGTTGGTTGTGCTAAGTGTAGCAACATGTGCGACAGTTGGTTGTGCTAAGTGTAGCAACATGTGCGACAGTTGGTTGTGTTGAGTGTAGCAACATGTGTGACAGTTGGTTGTGGTGAGTGTAGCAACATGTGCGACAGTTGGTTGTGCTAAGTGTAGCAACATGTGCGACAGTTGGTTGTGTAGAGTGTAGCAACATGTGTGACAGTTGGTTGTGTTGAGTGTAGCAACATGTGCGACAGTTGGTTGTGTTGAGTGTAGCAACATGTGCGACAGTTGGTTGTGTTGAGTGTAGCAACATGTGTGACAGTTGGTTGTGGTGAGTGTAGCAACATGTGCGACAGTTGGTTGTGCTAAGTGTAGCAACATGTGCGACAGTTGGTTGTGCTAAGTGTAGCAACATGTGCGACAGTTGGTTGTGCTAAGTGTAGCAACATGTGCGACAGTTGGTTGTGCTAAGTGTAGCAACATGTGCGACAGTTGGTTGTGCTAAGTGTAGCAACATGTGCGACAGTTGGTTGTGCTAAGTGTAGCAACATGTGCGACAGTTGGTTGTGCTAAGTGTAGCAACATGTGCGACAGTTGGTTGTGTTGAGTGTAGCAACATGTGCGACAGTTGGTTGTGCTAAGTGTAGCAACATGTGCGACAGTTGGTTGTGCTAAGTGTAGCAACATGTGCGACAGTTGGTTGTGTTGAGTGTAGCAACATGTGCGACAGTTGGTTGTGCTAAGTGTAGCAACATGTGCGACAGTTGGTTGTGCTGAGTGTAGCAACATGTGCGACAGTTGGTTGTGCTAAGTGTAGCAACATGTGCGACAGTTGGTTGTGTTGAGTGTAGCAACATGTGTGACAGTTGGTTGTGGTGAGTGTAGCAACATGTGCGACAGTTGGTTGTGCTAAGTGTAGCAACATGTGCGACAGTTGGTTGTGCTAAGTGTAGCAACATGTGCGACAGTTGGTTGTGCGGATGTCATGTGTTTTCTTCAGATAAACAGATATAGTTTCATATATAATATTTACGGTTAAACGTTGTTTCGTAAGTATTATTTTTGTTAGTAGTAACATATTATCAGTCGTTATTATATTGTCAGGTAAACTCGTATTTTTTCCTTTTTCTCTTTCTCCAACTTCTTGATTTTATAAACAAGTTAATCGAGTAAGATTTTGTTGATTTTTGAGATAGTGAAAGAAAGCAGAGCTCTGCTGTTCGTATTTCACAGTCGTCTTGTGTTCCAATACGTGGAAATTAACGTCAGATCTTCCCTGTGTCACGAAGGTCACTGTCTTGACAAAGACTTCATCACTGTATATGTTATTTATAAGAAACAGTTGTCTAATTTATTGGGACAGGAGATTATGTTAGTTAAATTTTTGCTTTTCTCCTTAATGAAATTATGGGAATCGCTAAAGTTGTTTTATAATAGTTTTTACTTGACTTTGTGTTCACTTTCTTGGATGTAGTAGTCAGGATGCTCCGGTTCTCTGATCTGTTGGTTTATACTGGAAACTTCTTGTTCTAAACTGCTTGGCCAACAAATCCCTGAACATCTTAGCAGTAGACTAGACACAGTTCTTTTCTTAACTTAGAATGATTGCTGAAATAATTTGACACAAGTTGATGTGTTTGAAGGCTTTCTGTAAACAGTGAGCTGGTTCTTATTTTCTTGCTAGAGTTCCTTGTCTTTCCCACTGGTATTCGTTGTCTTGCTAGTTAATGTTCTTCCTCAAGAATGTAAGCTCTGTGCTTCTTTGCTTGTTCTTTCTTTGTTACCATTTTCCGTTGTATGTTTTTTTTTCCTAACTTATCTTCTCTTCCAGTTTATTTACTTGTCCAAGTTCCTTATTTTCTCCTTGTTTGCTTCCTTCTTCAGTCTATATTTGTTTTTTAATATTTGATGCCTTCTTCCTTATATATTGCCTTGCTTACTCTTTCTTACCTTGTTGCTTTTCTCCGGTGTATGTTTATTTATTATTATTAAAGATTAGCCGGTATTCTCCCGGCCCGGGCCTTGTCCAAGTGGTGGCCCGGCCTTGGCTCCCTCTTTAGGGAGTGTCTGAGACCTAAGTCTCCCATGGGAGGAGGCACAAGTACCTCCTCATCTTTGGGACTAACTGTCCCCAGGCCTAGCCACAAGCTAGGCCTCTCTGGTCTGCCATCCCCGCCACAAGGGGGCAAATGGGAATGACAGTCTTATGAGCTAAAGGCTCGGGCTCGGGCACCTACCCTACCCTAGAAGGGCTGGGCATGGTGTCGATCTCCGGTGTATGTTCTCTTTCTGTTCCTTCGTTTCTCTATAAGTTTTTCTTTTGTGCTACTTTTAAACGATTATGTGATTATTAATTTCCATGTAAACATATTTGTGTAAAATTTCGTTATTATTCAGATACATATTACTCTTCCTGTTTTAACAAATCCATAAATTAGTGATCAGAAGTGAATTTTTCTCTGTAACTTTCAGGTGTTTGTCTACAACAAATATTATAAGCAGAGACAAGCAACTGTCATATACGTATACGATGTTATAAGTGTTTTGATTTTGATTTCGCGTTTCATTTATTTTTTTTATAATTAACTTGAACAATAATACCAGACTGAGAAAAGAGGTATCAATATTTTCATATTAATCTGAAATGCGTTAATATATTTTATAATTAATAATAAAATATATTCAGTAAATACATGTATTATATTTGGTACCTGTATTAATTATATTTCATAATTACTTTTGATAATACTTTTATTACCCTGAATTTCTTTTTCTTATTGTATTAATATTTCGCATAAGTTTTATAAGAGTTAATTGTTGTATAGCCCTTGTGGCTTAGCGCTTCTTTTTGATTATAATAATGATAATATAAGGGTTAATTAACACTTCATAATTATCTATATTCTATTATATTTTTGTCCTTCGTAATTAAAGTTGACAGTAGTTATTACACTTACAACTTCCTCCTGGAGATGACTCAACTCTTCAAGTACTCTATTTGCATAGAAATATTTTCTGTATTAATTTTTTAATTGATTAAACCATACCCCGGCCGGGATTGAACCCGCGGTCATAGAGTCTCAAAACTCCAGACCGTCGCGTTAGCCACTAGACCAGCTAGCCACAATAAGATTCATCCAACTAGGTATATTTCTACACCATAGGAAGGTTAGCACAGGCACCACTGTGACCACAAATGCAAGTTTTTACAGACGAATCTCCAGCTAGCGTGGCCGTGACGAACTCTATCTCAAGTCCCTTCACTGCCGTCAACATGACTCTAGTGGCTAACGCGACGGGCTGGAGTTTTGAGACTCTATGACCGCGGGTTCAATCCCGGCCGGGGGTATGGTTTATTTGCAATCGTGTCATTACGATTTCTTGAGTCTTTTTAATTGATTCTTTTGGAACTTAAGCCTTAAGGTTGGGACGATTCTCGGAGTTGCGTTATAAATTAATATAAAAGGTATCAGTCAGGCTGTAAGATGGTCTGCTTAGGTTAGGTAAGGTTCGTCAGGAAACAGGACAAATGTTTCCTGACGCGGGTCTTAGTCAGATGATGACCCGCCTTTGGTCTGCTAAAATTAATTTTGTCACTAAATCAGGTCTCCCGAATTGGCAAATTTTTCTGAAGAGTTTTTCTTTTATGTTTGTAATGGTCAATGATTTTTCTGTGATTAAAGACTTATCTCACTATGACGGTCTTTCAAGTACTGTAACATGCATTTATTGAAAGAGAACATAATTATGCTTTTTAGCGTGTTGAATACATTGTAACCATAGTGGCTAACCCAGTAGGGAAGGAGTTCTTAATACTGAAGTATTTGTCGAACATGTAAAGTATAATGACTTTCACTGCTGGAAGAATACCTCTGAAACTACCATAGCTACTGATCCACAGTGACTTCAGTTCTGCTGGAAGGAAACCTATAAAACTACCATAGCTACTGAACCATAGTGACTTCAGTTCTGCTGGAAGGAAACATATAAAACTACCATAGCTACTGAACCATAGTGACTTCAGTTCTGCTGGAAGGAAACCTATAAAACTACCATAGCTACTGAACCATAGTGACTTCAGTTCTGTTGGAAGGAAACCTATAAAACTACCATAGCTACTGAACCATAGTGACTTCAGTTCTGCTGGAAGGAAACCTATAAAACTACCATAGCTACTGAACCATAGTGACTTCAGTTCTGTTGGAAGGAAACCTATAAAACTACCATAGCTACTGAACCATAGTGACTTCAGTCCTGCTGGAAGGAAACCTATAAAACTACCATAGCTACTGAACCATAGTGACTTCAGTTCTGCTGGAAGGAAACCTATAAAACTACCATAGCTACTGAACCATAGTGACTTCAGTTCTGTTGGAAGGAAACCTATAAAACTACCATAGCTACTGAACCATAGTGACTTCAGTCCTGCTGGAAGGAAACCTATAAAACTACCATAGCTACTGAACCATAGTGACTTCAGTTCTGCTGGAAGGAAACCTATAAAACTACCATAGCTACTGAACCATAGTGACTTCAGTTCTGTTGGAAGGAAACCTATAAAACTACCATAGCTACTGAACCATAGTGACTTCAGTCCTGCTGGAAGGAAACCTATAAAACTACCATAGCTACTGAACCATAGTGACTTCAGTTCTGTTGGAAGGAAACCTATAAAACTACCATAGCTACTGAACCATAGTGACTTCAGTCCTGCTGGAAGGAAACCTATAAAACTACCATAGCTACTGAACCATAGTGACTTCAGTTCTGCTGGAAGGAAACCTATAAAACTACCATAGCTACTGAACCATAGTGACTTCAGTTCTGTTGGAAGGAAACCTATAAAACTACCATAGCTACTGAACCATAGTGACTTCAGTCCTGCTGGAAGGAAACCTATAAAACTACCATAGCTACTGAACCATAGTGACTTCAGTTCTGCTGGAAGGAAACCTATAAAACTACCATAGCTACTGAACCATAGTGACTTCAGTTCTGTTGGAAGGAAACCTATAAAACTACCATAGCTACTGAACCATAGTGACTTCAGTCCTGCTGGAAGGAAACCTATAAAACTACCATAGCTACTGAACCTGAGTGACTTGAGTCTTGTTTAAAGGAAACATGAAGACTGTTGTAACTACTGAAGTATTTTACAAGAGTTACGTACATATAAATGGTTGTAGCAGTTCACTGCATTTTTTCGCTTGTAAACAGACAAGAATAACTAAAATAATTAGTGTCTCATATCTCTACACAAGTTTGACTTTGGTACCAGCCTGAGCTAGTGAAACAGATCAAAGCCGTACACAGTGTAAAATAAATTTTAAAGAACATTATTTAATAATAGATAAAAAACAAAAAGAAATGCTAGGGTTTCAAACGTATATTAGAGCAAGAAATCATTAAAAAAAAAAAAAAATCAGCAGTATTGGAGACAATAAGAATGAGAGGAACTAGCCAGGCTGCAGGAATGAGAGGAACTAGCCAGGCTGCAGGAATGAGAGGAACTAGCCAGGCTGCAGGAATGAGAGGAACTAGCCAGGCTGCAGGAATGAGAAGAACTAGCCAGGCTGCAGGAATGAGAGGAACTAGCCAGGCTGCAGGAATGAGAGGAACTAGCCAGGCTGCAGGAATGAGAGGAACTAGCCAGGCTGCAGGAATGAGAGGAACTAGCCAGGCTGCAGGAATGAGAGGAACTAGCCAGGCTGCAGGAATGAGAGGAACTAGCCAGGCTGCAGGAATGAGAGGAACTAGCCAGGCTGCAGGAATGAGAGGAACTAGCCAGGCTGCAGGAATGAGAGGAACTATCCAGGCTGCAGGAATAGCTATAGAAACGTTGGTGGGATTTTCTATCATGATGTACTGGATAATTGTTAATGGCAAGAATTTTAGCAAATTTAGGGACCACTTTTCCACTACCTACTTCATGGCCCAAAAAATTAACAGTAGACTGGCCAAAGGATGACTTAGTCTCATAGAGAGCCTTAAGCCTAAACAGGTGTTGGTCCCAAGTGTCCGACACCACCATAAGATCATCTAGGTAAGTAGCCGTTCCTTCAATCCTTTAAATAGCCTGATGGATCAGTTTCTGGAATGATGCCGGCCAGTTTTTCATTCCGAAGGGGGTTACTGTACATTGATAATGGTCTCCCGGAATTACGAAGACAGAGATTTACCTTTAAGTAGGTCTAGTATAGATATAAAAGTAGTCTTACCCACGAAGTCGATTACGTCATCCAGACGTGGCCAAGGGTATACATCTGAAATAGTGACATCATTCACCTTACGGTAGTCTTTCTTAACAAGGATGCACGGAGAAGCCCACGGACTAGATGATTCCTCCACTAACCCATGATCTAACAGAATTCTACTTCCTGCTGAAGTAGCCTCTGTTTTTTCCAGGATTAGCTCTGTAGGGGGAGAGTTTAATGGGTTTAGAGTTACCAATATCACCATCATTATATCCTTGTGTACATTTTATCGGCACATCTGAAAAGATATCAGGGTAGGATTGTAGAAGCGCTGTTAAACTTATTACTTGATTCTCAGACAGCCCCATTATTAAAGGGCTAGGGTCCTTGAGGACATAATTGGGAAGCTTTACTTTAATTTCGGGGATGGAGTGGAAAATAGTCAGGGTCGTCTACAGGGACAGAGGCCAGCGTCGTTACTGTGACTTTATCTGAAGTATTAAATGCTTTAATTTGAGTAATGTGGTTTGCTTTACTTTCTGAGGTCTTGTCAAGGGGAGGTATCACATAGTATACATAAGATAATTTACTTACAATCTGCATAAGTCCCGTAAATCTAGTTTTTAAGGTGTGATTAGGTATAGGTTCCTGTACCAACACTTTGTCTCCTGGATGAAAGGAACGAAACTTTGAATTTCTGTCATACCTCTGTTTCATCGTATTTTGAGCTGCTTTTAAGTTAACTTTAGCCAACTGACGTGCCACCTGCATCCTTGAAGAAGGGTTGTAGAGTGTTAAGGAGGCGTCTTCTCAAATCCATCCTTCCTTGAGCACCCGAAGAGAACCTTGTACATTGTGCCCAAAGATTAGCTCAGACGGACTGCACCCTGTGAACTCCTGCACAGTTTCTCTCATTGCGAACAGCAACAGAGGAAGAGATTCATCCCAGTCTGTAGGAAAATGCATGCGAAAAGTTCTCATCAGGGTTTTTAACGTCTGATGGAATCTTTCCAAGGCGCCTTGGGACTGCGGATGATAGGCAGCGGATAAATTGTGAATTGTTCCTAGCCTAGTTAATGCTTCCCTAAATGCTTTGGCCGTAAAATTAGTACCTTGGTTGCTCTGAATAGACAGAAATCTGTGCTCTGTAAATGCATCCACTCGGGTAGACTCGTACGGTAGTCCAGCCAAAAGAGAACTTCCCGACCGGTTCCACCACCATGGAAAGGCCAATTATTTTAAATTATATTCTTCTCTTTGTACTCAGGGTTTGTAATGTGTTAAAATTAACTTTATGCATGTTCCTGTATATAACATCGTCGTCTTTGTATCTTCCGTGTTAACATGTATAACATGTGTCATGTATGTATTTATGGTGTTCCTATGTATGACAGAGATCTCTGTATCTCTAATGTTAACTTTATTATTGTGGGTAAAATATGTAAGTATCCTTGCGAAACAAATAATGTATGTTTGTACCTTATTTGTATTGTTAATAAGAGATAAGTAAATATTGAATCTGAATGTCACAGGAATTTAGTAAGAAACAGCAATTACATCGTGTTAATAGAGGTATAACAGTGTTAGTGCTGAGAGTGTATGTGAGTGAAGAACACATTATAACAGTGTTAACAAGTGCTGAGAGTGTATATGAGTGTAGTGTTAATTAGTGCTGAGTGCGTGTGATCATTCTCAGCAGTGTTACAATGTGAAGAACACATTATAACAGTGCTGAGACTGATCAAGTTAGAACTTGATAAAGTTTATTTTCGTCATTATAAACTGTACATCACACAGCGTATTTCCTCAGATATTAATGTTTGGTACTTTTTTAAATATTTCTGGCACCTGATGTGTTGTTGGCAACTAACATTATACATCACTGTGCCATTTAAAAGGGTGAAGAAAAGATATTCTTTACTAGACAGACTTTTCATGGAACAACGTTTCGATCTATGTTGATCTTTGTCCAGCGACTTGGTCAATCACTGCACTCTTTGGTAATGTGTGCTAATGTACTCTACACGCCCACACCTACTCAGTATCCTTTAACTAGGTGTAATAATGTTCTCTGCACTCTCGAACACACGTAAGATTCTTTGTCAGTGTGGAATAATGTGCTCAACACTCCCACTCCCACTCAATACTTTTTAACAATGTGTAATAATATGCTGTACACTCACACACTCTGGTAACAAAACAGCTTCGTATCAGAAGAAAAACGGAACTGTTATAGTACATTTGAGGGGGACGTTGAGAGCTGTGAACCCCAAACACAGCATTTGAGGGGGACGTTGAGAGCTGTGAACCCCAAACACAGCATTTGAGGGGGACGTTGAGAGCTGTGAACCCCAAACACAGCATTTGAGGGGGACGTTGAGAGTTGTGAACCCCAAACACAGCATTTGAGGGGGACGTTGAGAGCTGTGAACCCCAAACACAGCATTTGAGGGGGATGTTGAGAGCTGTGAACCCCAAACACAGCATTTGAGGGGGACGTTGAGAGCTGTGAACCCCAAACACAGCATTTGAGGGGGACGTTGAGAGCTGTGAACCCCAAACACAGCATTTGAGGGGGACGTTGAGAGCTGTGAACCCCAAACACAGCATTTGAGGGGGACGTTGAGAGCTGTGAACCCCAAACACAGCATGAGGGGGACGTTGAGAGCTGTGAACCCCAAACACAGCATTTGAGGGGGACGTTGAGAGCTGTGAACCCCAAACACAGCATTTGAGGGGGACGTTGAGAGCTGTGAACCCCAAACACAGCATTTGAGGGGGACGTTGAGAGCTGTGAACCCCAAACACAGCATTTGAGGGGGACGTTGAGAGTTGTGAACCCCAAACACAGCATTTGAGGGGGACGTTGAGAGCTGTGAACCCCAAACACAGCATTTGAGGGGGACGTTGAGAGTTGTGAACCCCAAACACAGCATTTGAGGGGGACGTTGAGAGCTGTGAACCCCAAACACAGCATTTGAGGGGGATGTTGAGAGCTGTGAACCCCAAACATAGCATTTGAGGGGGACGTTGAGAGCTGTGAACCCCAAACACAGCATTTGAGGGGGACGTTGAGAGCTGTGAACCCCAAACACAGCATTTGAGGGGGACGTTGAGAGCTGTGAACCCCAAACACAGCATTTGAGGGGGACGTTGAGAGCTGTGAACCCCAAACACAGCATTTGAGGGGGACGTTGAGAGCTGTGAACCCCAAACACAGCATTTGAGGGGGACGTTGAGAGCTGTGAACCCCAAACACAGCATTTGAGG
>NC_091366.1:16911674-16919174 GCF_038502225.1 Cherax quadricarinatus
AGATAAGGGTCCTAGAAGTTGAGATAAATAGGCTGGAGCGAGTTACAGGGGCAGTGACCAGAGAAGACACAGCATATGAAGCTGCGAGGCTGAACAGGAAGGAAGGAATTATGAATTATGCTAAGGCCACATCAATCTGCCAAGGAGGACCAAGGAGTGAAAGGGAAGATCAACTGGTTGCAGATGGAGAGGGTGATAGGTCGAATGCTGAGGCACAACAAGGCTATCAAGAGCCACTGGAAAAATCAAGGGAGAAACTGACCACACACAGGCAGGATCCAGAGCCACAGAGGGTGAGGCAATGCGAGGAAGAAAGGGCAAAATCAGTGTTTATCCATGGGCTCCAGGAGAGAGAGGAAAGGACACACACTGAAAGGAAGCAGGAAGAAAGGAAGGAGATTGAGAAAATCATAACAGAAATAGGTGAAGAGAGGGACGAGATTGTAAATTTTCAGAGAATAGGGGGGTACTCGAAGGTGAGAAACCGACCAATCAAGCTGATTCTCAGGACGGAAACAGTGCGGAACAGGATCCTCCAAGAGAAACCACGATTGAAATACTCGGAAGAGTACAAGAGGGTGTTCCTAGACAGAGACAGAACAAAATCAGAACGACAGCAGCTGAGGGAGAGGACAAAAAAGCGAAAGGAGCTAGGAAAAGAGACAAGGAGGGAACCAGCAGAGGTCAGTCAGAGCAGGACAGAACAGCAAGGGCAAGCACACACACAACTACTCTCAGAACCACACAACCTATCACACCATCCCAACACACCCTACAATCCATACCCACAGCCTCCACCCAACACCAAGCTATAGAACCCCACAGTATGCCACCAGGTCTCCCACCCTCACAGGCCCCCCAAACCACAGTGTTGGAAAGGAAACTGAAGGTATGGTACACAAACGCTGATGGAATAACAAATAAGTGGGAGGAGTGGCAAGAAAGAGTCAAAGAAGCATCACCGGACATCATAGCTCTCACAGAAACCAAGCTTACAGGTATGATAACAGATGCCATCTTTCCAACGGGATACCAAATCCTGAGGAAAGACAGAGGGAACAGGGGGGGTGGAGGAGTGGCGTTGCTGATCAAAAATCGCTGGAATTTTGATGAGCTGGAGAGAGAAGATAGCGGTGAAGAAAGTGATTACATAGTGGGAACACTTCACTCTGGAGGTCCCAAGGTGGTAATAGCAGTGATGTATAACCCACCACAGAACAGCAGGAGGCCAAGGCAAGAGTACGACGAGAGCAATAGAGCGATGGTTGACACACTGGCTAGAGTGGCCAGAAGAGCTCATGCATGCAGGGCAAAGCTCCTGATCATGGGTGACTTTAACCACAAGGAGATAGATTGGGAGAACTTGGACCCACATGGGGGCCAAGATACTTGGAGGGCTAAGATGATGGAGGTGGTACTGGAGAACTTCATGTACCAACACGTAAGGGACACTACAAGAGAGAGAGGAGAGGATGAACCAGCAAGGCTGGACTTAGTATTCACCTTCAGTAGTGCAGATATCGAGGACATCACATATGAAAGACCCCTTGGGGCCAGTGACCATGTGGTTGTAAGCTTCGAATACACAGTAGAGCTACAAGTGGAGGGAGAAGCAGGAAGGCCAGGACGAATGAAGCCAAACTACAAGAAAGGGGACTACACAGGAATGAGGAACTACCTGAACGGGGTTCAGTGGGACAGAGAACTGGCAGGGAAACCAGTTAATGAGATGATGGAATATGTAGCAATAAAATGCAAGGAGGCTGAGGAGAGGTTTGTACCCAAGGGTAACAGGAGTAATGAAAAAGCCAGGATGAGCCCATGGTTTACCCAAAGGTGCAGGGAGGCAAAAACCAAGTGTGCTAGGGAATGGAAGAAATATAGAAGGCAAAGGACCCAGGAGAATAAGGAGAACAGTCGTAGAGCCAGAAATGAATATGCACAGATAAGAAGGGAGGCCCAAAGACAATATGAAAATGACATAGCAGCGAAAGCCAAATCTGACCCGAAACTGTTGTACAGCCACATCAGGAGGAAAACAACAGTCAAGGACCAGGTAATCAGGCTAAGGAAGGAAGGAGGAGAGACAACAGGAAATGACCGGGAAGTATGTGAAGAACTCAACAAGAGATTCAAAGAAGTGTTCACAGAGGAGACAGAAGGGACTCCAGAAAGACGGAGAGGTGGGGCACACCACCAAGTGCTGGACACAGTGCACACAACCGAGGAAGAAGTGAAGAGGCTTCTGAGTGAGCTAGATACCTCAAAGGCAATGGGGCCAGATAACATCTCCCCATGGGTATTGAGAGAGGGAGCAGAGGCGCTATGTGTACCCCTAACAACAATATTCAATACATCTATCGAAACAGGGAGATTGCCTGAGGCATGGAAGACAGCAAATGTAGTCCCAATCTTTAAAAAAGGAGACAGACATGAAGCATTAAACTACAGACCAGTGTCACTGACATGTATAGTATGCAAAATCATGGAGAAGATTATCAGGAGAAGAGTGGTGGAACACCTAGAAAGGAATGATCTCATCAACAGCAGCCAGCATGGTTTCAGGGACGGGAAATCCTGTGTCACAAACCTACTGGAGTTCTATGACATGGTGACAGCAGTAAGACAAGAGAGAGAGGGGTGGGTGGATTGCATTTTCTTGGACTGCAAGAAGGCGTTTGACACAGTTCCACACAAGAGATTGGTGCAAAAACTGGAGGACCAAGCATGGATAACAGGGAAGGCACTACAATGGATCAGGGAATACTTGTCAGGAAGACAGCAGCGAGTCATGGTACGTGGCGAGGTGTCAGAGTGGGCACCTGTGACCAGCGGGGTCCCGCAGGGGTCAGTCCTAGGACCAGTGCTGTTTCTGGTATTTGTGAACGACATGACGGAAGGAATAGACTCTGAGGTGTCCCTGTTTGCAGATGACGTGAAGTTGATGAGAAGAATACACTCGATCGAAGACCAGGCAGAACTACAAAGGGATCTGGACAGGCTGCAGAACTGGTCCAGCAATTGGCTCCTGGAGTTCAATCCCACCAAGTGCAAAGTCATGAAGATTGGGGAAGGGCAAAGAAGGCCGCAGACGGAGTACAGTCTAGGGGGTCAGAGACTACAAACCTCACTCAAGGAAAAAGATCTTGGGGTGAGTATAACACCAGGCACATCTCCTGAAGCGCACATCAACCAAATAACTGCTGCAGCATATGGGCGCCTAGCAAACCTCAGAACAGCATTCCGACATCTTAATAAGGAATCGTTCAGGACCCTGTACACCGTATACGTTAGGCCCATATTGGAGTATGCGGCACCAGTTTGGAACCCACACCTAGCCAAGCACGTAAAGAAACTAGAGAAAGTGCAAAGGTTTGCAACAAGACTAGTCCCAGAGCTAAGAGGTATGTCCTACGAGGAGAGGTTAAGGGAAATCAACCTGACGACACTGGAGGACAGGAGAGATAGGGGGGACATGATAACGACATACAAAATACTGAGAGGAATTGACAAGGTGGACAAAAACAGGATGTTCCAGAGATTGGACACAGTAACAAGGGGACACAGTTGGAAGCTAAAGACACAGATGAATCACAGGGATGTTAGGAAGTATTTCTTCAGCCACAGAGTAGTCAGTAAGTGGAATAGTTTGGGAAGCGATGTAGTGGAGGCAGGATCCATACATAGCTTTAAGCAGAGGTACGATAAAGCTCACGGCTCAGGGAGAGTGACCTAGTAGCGATCAGTGAAGAGGCGGGGCCAGGAGCTCGGACTCGACCCCCGCAACCTCAACTAGGTGAGTACAACTAGGTGAGTACACACACACACACACACACACACACACACACCCACACACACACACACACACACACACACACACACACACACACAACCACACACCCACACACACACCCACACGCCCACACACACACACACACACACACACACACACACACACACACACACACACACACACAAGCACACCCACACACACACACACAAGCACACACACAAGCACACCCACACACACACACACACACACACAAGCACACACACAAGCACACCCACACACACACACACACACACACACACACACACACCCACACACACACACACACACACCCACACACACCCACACACACACACACACACCCACCCACCCACACACACACACACACACACACACACACACACACAAGCACACCCACACACACACACACCCACACACACACACACACACACACAAGCACACACACAAGCACACCCACACACACACACACACACACAAGCACACACACACACACACACACACACACATACAGGCAGGAACCATACATAGTTTTAAGACGAGGTATGACAAAGCTCATGGAGCAGGGAGAGAGAGGACCTAGTAGCGACCAGTGTATAGGCGGGTCGAGGAACTAAGTTTCGACCCCTGCAACCACAATTAGGCGAGTACACACACAATTGGAAGCTGAAGACTCAGATGAGTTTCAGGGATGTTAGGAAGTATTTCTTCAGTCATAGAGTTGTCAGGAAGTGGAATAGTCTGAAAAGTGATATAATGGAAGCAGGATCCTTACATTGCTTGAAGAAGAGGTATGATAAAGCTCATGAAGCAAAGAGCAACCTACTAGCGACCAGTAAAGAGGCGGGGCCAGGAGCTGTGGCTCGATCCCTGCAACCACAATTAGGTGAGTATAAGCGGGCACGTCAACTGCAACTCTCGTCCAAGTTTAACATGTACGCAAATACCAGTTCCTAAGTACATGTACTGCGTTGAACATTCTGAGATGTATATCACTCACACTGGTCCTACTTTCTCATGCGCATATCTGCGCATATCTGCGCTGTTTTAATATCCTTATATTATTTAATATCGTGAAATTAGAGTGGAGGACACGCAAAAATCTGTACCGTGTAAATACATCCACCCGGACAGTCTGGTACCGCAGTCCAGCCAGAAGAGAAGAACTTCCCGTCCAGTTACACCACCATGGTAACATAAGAAAGGAAGATCACTGCAGCAGGCCTGTTGGCCCATACTAGGCAGGTCCTTTACAATCCATCCCACTAACAAAACATTTGCCCAACCCAATTTTCAATGCTACCCAAGAAATAAGCTCTGATAACTCTATCCACTCATTTGCAAGTCCCACTCAAATCCAACCCCTCTCACTCATATATTTATCCAACCTAAATTTGAAACTAAGGTCAGTTATTTTTAATTCCTCTGTTTATATGCCATAGTTTTTAATTTGTTAATGTGAATTTTATTCATGTTTTTGTATATATCATCGTGGTCTTTGTATCTTCTATGTTAACATTTATAAGTGTATAACGTATACATTTAAGGTGTTACTATGTATAAAAGTGTGATCTCTGTATCTGGGCTGTTGTTATGAATAAGTTTATTATGATGGGCGGAATCTTTTAACAATAAATTTACTTCACGATGCATAAGAATCCTAATGATACATATGTGTTACTTTATTTAAATCATTAAGAAAGAAGAAAATAATGAATCAGAATGTCACAGGAATTCAGTTAGAAGTTTGAATAGATCTATAAATTACTGTGATGATATGACTGTTAATAAGAATAATTATGGAGCAACCTACAACGTAAACACATTGATATTGTAGTAGCCAGACTTAGGTTTGTTACATGTGCTTGTCGTAACATGTTCTTGTGGTAACATGTGCTTGTGACAACATGTGCTTGTGACAGCATGTGCTTGTGACAGCATGTCATGTACACTGATGATGATTAAACTAAATAGATAGTATGTGGTCAACTTTACTGTCACACTCTTGACCACTATGTGCTTGACTGTCTTAATTAACGAGGAATATAGAGATTGTATAATATGGCAAAGATTATTACTGAAATTAGACACAGAATATTTTAAGCAATATTCTAAACTTTTTTGCACGAGCTGAAATATAAATTGTAAATGCATATTCTTATACCATTTGGTGCCTCATACTTAGTTCTTTTTTGTATCAATAAGTTTTTATTTTAACTTCCACAGTAAGAATATGAGATACACAACAAACAAGGCGCTTCTCCTGCAAATTATAAAGAACATTAGTATATATACACATATATATACATACATATATATATTTTTTTTTATTATCACACTGGCCGATTCCCACCAAGGCAGGGTGGCCCGAAAAAGAAAAACTTTCACCATCATTCACTCCATCACTGTCTTGCCAGAAGGGTGCTTTACACTACAGTTTTTAAACTGCAACATTAACACCCCTCCTTCAGAGTGCAGGCACTGTACTTCCCATCTCCAGGACTCAAGTCCGGCCTGCCGGTTTCCCTGAACCCCTTCATAAATGTTACTTTGCTCACACTCCAACAGCACGTCAAGTATTAAAAACCATTTGTCTCCATTCACTCCTATCAAACACGCTCACGCATGCCTGCTGGAAGTCCAAGCCCCTCGCACACAAAACCTCCTTTACCCCCTCCCTCCAACCTTTCCTAGGCCGACCCCTACCCCGCCTTCCTTCCACTACAGATTGATACGCTCTTGAAGTCATTCTGTTTCGCTCCATTCTCTCTACATGTCCGAACCACCTCAACAACCCTTCCTCAGCCCTCTGGACAACAGTTTTGGTAATCCCGCACCTCCTCCTAACTTCCAAACTACGAATTCTCTGCATTATATTCACACCACACATTGCTCTCAGACATGACATCTCCACTGCCTCCAGCCTTCTCCTCGCTGCAACATTCATCACCCATGCTTCACACCCATATAAGAGCGTTGGTAAAACTATACTCTCATACATTCCCTTCTTTGCCTCCAAGGACAAAGTTCTTTGTCTCCACAGACTCCTAAGTGCACCACTCACTCTTTTTCCCTCATCAATTCTATGATTCACCTCATCTTTCATAGACCCATCCGCTGACAAGTCCACTCCCAAATATCTGAATACGTTCACCTCCTCCATACTCTCTCCCTCCAATCTGATATCCAATCTTTCATCACCTAATCTTTTTGTTATCCTCATAACCTTACTCTTTCCTGTATTCACCTTTAATTTTCTTCTTTTGCACACCCTACCAAATTCATCCACCAATCTCTGCAACTTCTCTTCAGAATCTCCCAAGAGCACAGTGTCATCAGCAAAGAGCAGCTGTGACAACTCCCACTTTGTGTGTGATTCTTTATCTTTTAACTCCACGCCTCTTGCCAAGACCCTCGCATTTACTTCTCTAACAACCCCATCTATAAATATATTAAACAACCACGGTGACATCACACATCCTTGTCTAAGGCCTACTTTTACTGGGAAAAAATTTCCCTCTTTCCTACATACTCTAACTTGAGCTTCACTATCCTCGTAAAAACTCTTCACTGCTTTCAGTAACCTACCTCCTACACCATACACTTGCAACATCTGCCACATTGCCCCCCTATCCACCCTGTCATACGCCTTTTCCAAATCCATAAATGCCACAAAGACCTCTTTATATATA
>NC_091366.1:16921674-16969174 GCF_038502225.1 Cherax quadricarinatus
CAACTTAGGCAACACAACACAATGGAACAGAACAACTTAGGCAACACAACACAATGGAACATTAGAACAGCCCAGGCAACACAACACAATGGAACATTAGAACAACTTAGGCAACACAACACAATGGAACATTAGAACAACTTAGGCAACACAACACAATGGAACATTAGAACAACTTTGGCAACACAACACAATGGAACATTAGAACAACTTAGGCAACACAACACAATGGAACATTAGAACAACTTAGGCAACACAACACAATGGAACATTAGAACAACTTAGGCAACACAACACAATGGATCATTAGAACAACTTAGGCAACACAACACAATGGAACATTAGAACAACTTAGGCAACACAACACAATGGAACATTAGAACAACTTAGGCAACACAACACAATGGAACATTAGAACAACTTAGGCAACACAACACAATGGAACATTAGAACAACTTAGGTAACACAACACAATGGAACATTAGAACAACTTAGGCAACACAACACAAACACAATGGAACATTAGAACAACTTAGGCAACACAAACACAATGGAACATTAGAACAACTCAGGCAACACAACACAATGGAACATTAGAACAACTTAGGCAACACAACACAATGGAACATTAGAACAACTCAGGCAACACAACACAATGGAACATTAGAACAACTCAGGCAACACAACACAATGGAACATTAGAACAACTTAGGCAACACAACACAATGGAACATTAGAACAACTCAGGCAACACAACACAATGGAACATTAGAACAACTTAGGCAACACAACACAATGGAACATTAGAACAACTTAGGCAACACAAACACAATGGAACATTAGAACAACTCAGACAACACAACACAATGGAACATTAGAACAACTTAGGCAACACAACACAATGGAACATTAGAACAACTCAGGCAACACAACACAATGGAACATTAGAACAACTTAGGCAACACAACACAATGGAACATTAGAACAACTTAGGCAACACAAACACAATGGAACATTAGAACAACTTAGGCAACACAACACAATGGAACATTAGAACAACTTAGGCAACACAACACAATGGAACATTAGAACAACTTAGGCAACACAACACAATGGAACATTAGAACAACTCAGGCAACACAACACAATGGAACATTAGAACAACTTAGGTAACACAACACAATGGAACATTAGAACAACTCAGGCAACACAACACAATGGAACATTAGAACAACTTAGGCAACACAACACAATGGAACATTAGAACAACTTAGGCAACACAACACAATGGAACATTAGAACAACTTAGGCAACACAACACAATGGAACATTAGAACAACTTAGGCAACACAACACAATGGAACATTAGAACAACTTAGGTAACACAACACAATGGAACATTAGAACAACTCAGGCAACACAACACAATGGAACATTAGAACAACTCAGACAACACAACACAATGGAACATTAGAACAACTTAGGCAACACAACACAATGGAACATTAGAACAACTCAGGCAACACAACACAATGGAACATTAGAACAACTTAGGCAACACAATGGAACATTAGAACAACTCAGGCAACACAACTAAGCTGACCAACACAATTCCTCACGAAGCTGTTTTATCAGACTAATTTATTCTCGTGTATTTACATTGTTTATTAACAATCCATTACTATAAATCACCATTTATTACCAAATTTCAACTCGTCTTCAACCACCCATCTTAACTCATCTTCAACCACCCATCTCCACAACTCATCTTCAACCACCCATCTTCACAACTCATCTTCAACCACCCATCTTCACAACTCATCTTCAACCACCCATCTCCACAACTCATCTTCAACCACCCATCTCCACAACTCATCTTCAACCACCCATCTCCACAACTCATCTTCAACCACCCATCTCCACAACTCATCTTCAACAACCCATCTCCACAACTCATCTTCAACCACCCATCTTCACAACTCATCTTCAACCACCCATTCAACCATCTTCAACCCATCTCCACAACTCATCTTCAACCACCCATATCCAGAACTCATCTTCAACCACCCATCTTCACAACTCATCTTCAACCACCCATCTCCACAACTCATCTTCAACCACCCATCTCCACAATTCATCTTCAACCACCCATCTCCACAACTCATCTTCAACCACCCATCTTAACTCATCTTCAACCACCCATCTTCACAACTCATCTTCAACCACCCATCTCCACAACTCATCTTCAACCACCCATCTCCACAACTCATCTTCAACCACCCATCTCCACAACTCATCTTCAACCACCCATCTCCACAACTCATCTTCAACCACCCATCTCCACAACTCATCTTCAACCACCCATCTCCACAACTCATCTTCAACCACCCATCTCCACAACTCATCTTCAACCACCCATCTCCACAACTCATCTTCAACCACCCATCTCCACAACTCATCTTCAACCACCCATCTTCACAACTCATCTTCAACCACCCATCTTCACAACTCATCTTCAACCACCCATCTTCACAACTCATCTTCAACCACCCATCTCCACAACTCATCTTCAACCACCCATCTTCACAACTCATCTTCAACCACCCATCTCCACAACTCATCTTCAACCACCCATCTTCACAACTCATCTTCAACCACCCATCTCCACAACTCATCTTCAACCACCCATCTCCACAACTCATCTTCAACCACCCATCTTCACAACTCATCTTCAACCACCCATCTTCACAACTCATCTTCAACCGCCCATCTCCACAACTCATCTTCAACCACCCATCTCCACAACTCATCTTCAACCACCCATCTCCACAACTCATCTTCAACCACCCATCTCCACAACTCATCTTCAACCACCCATCTCCACAACTCATCTTCAACCACCCATCTCCACAACTCATCTTCAACCACCCATCTTCACAACTCATCTTCAACCACCCATCTCCACAACTCATCTTCAACCACCCATCTTCGCAACTCATCTTCAACCACCCATCTCCACAACTCATCTTCAACCACCCATCTCCACAACTCATCTTCAACCACCCATCTCCACAACTCATCTTCAACTTCCCATCTCCACAACTCATTTTCAACAACTCATTTTCAATAACCCATCTCCACAACTCATCTCAACAACCCATCTCCTCAACTCATCTTCAACAACCCATCTCCACAACTCATCTTCAACAACCCATCTCCACAACTCATCTTCAACAACCCATCTCCACAGCTCATCTTCAACAACCCATCTCCACAACTCATCTTCAACAACCCATCTCCACAACTCGTCTTCTACCACCCATCTTCACAACTCATCTTCAACCGTCTCTTACCACATCTCACTATAAAACATCCATTAAATCAACTCATCACCGCAGTTCACCATCAACCATCCATTACCTCAACTCGTCGGCCATCCATCATCCCAACTTACCCTCAGCCATTCATAACTACAACCCACCATCAATAACCACAACTCACCATCAACCATCCATATCCACAACTTACCATCAACTCAAAGCATCCACCACCACAACTCGCCATCAATCATCCACCATAACTCACTACCAACCATTCACTCACGTGTGTCTATACAGGTGTGAACAACATTCAGCGTTTATGTGAATGTTCAATGAGTGTTTTAGTCCAGATCAATGTGTTCAGTACATGTTCTGTTTGTGATCAACATGTTCATTCAATGTTCTAGCCCATATCAACGTGTTCAGTACGTGTTCTGTACAACATCGACATTGTATGTGAATTTAAAGGCAAGAAAATTTTCCAACCAGCTTCAGTTTCTTAAGAAAAACCCATAATGAATTTCTTAAATTCTTAAATTTAATAACTGCTGGCTTAACACAGTGTTAAGCCAGTGTTAAGACAGTGTTAAGACAGTGTTAAGACAGTGTTACTTTGTAAAAGGTCAAAGTAGGACTGAAACGTCGTGGTGGTAAGCTTCCGTCTCATATGTGCAAGTTATTTGTGTATTGTTCCAGTTATTTATTTCCTACATTTTTAATCACGGGTCGCTAATATTACTTCTCCATGGTTACTCATAGGTCCCTCATAACTTCCTTGTGTAATTACTCATAAATTCTTCACATAGTTCTTGCAACATGGAATGCAAGAAATATGTTTGTGTTGTTATTATGTTCAGTTTAAACCTACATTTCATTACAGCTTCCCTCAGCAGAGTAGCTGAAAAAATATCTTGGATGAGGTTCATAGTGTTAATTTCGGTCTACTACATCTACTCAAGCTGTGGTCACCTTGTATTTGTTTTCTAAGACATACGTGACTTACAGGGAAAGGATTCTAACCTGGAAAGGAAACACCAGAAAAAATGACAATGACTGTAAACACAAAGAAAAGCACAGATATGTGAACACATGTCTTAACATGCACATTGGGACAGAAAGAATAAACAAGCAATTTATTAACTCTCCATCACCAATATTAGCCATCAACCAGCTATAATTTCAACTAATCATCAACCATCCATCACTATAACTCACCTACAAACATGCAACACCACAACACATTATCAACTATTCATAACATCTCACCATCACTCATCACTATTTTCAACTTACCAAAGTTGATAACATATCTCCATCGACTATCACCGACCATAACTCACAATAAACATTAAATCACTTCAATATACCATCAACCATCTATTACAACTATTAACCATCCCTTACCTAAAATGTCCATCATCCATACACCATTACAACTAACTTTCAACCATTCATTTCGGTTCATCCACAATTCATCACAATATCTGTCCAACAGTGCATCACCTTAACTTTCAACCATCGACAATGTTTTCCGTAGCATTCACGGTCATATATGCCGGTGTGAACAAGAATCATTTTGTCCATGAGTTTCTCTGAGCTCCGTTGATCAATTCATTAATCCTCATTTAAATGCCATGGTGCTTTGTTTTATATTTGTGTTAACTGTTTTGCGAGAGCTGGTGGTTAATGTTTATTGATCGGGAAGGGTATTATGAAAGGTGTTGATGAATAGAAGGAAATCAGATTCGACAGAAGGAAGAGGATCAAGATCTCTTCAACGGGCGAGACACCTGACTCAAAATGCTGACGGATGTGTCTATAAGATTCCTTATAAAATTTGCGATAAAGTTTATTACGGTCAAACTGGTAAAAATCTCGAACTAAGATTAAAACAACATAAATATAGCATTAGAACTGGACAAGATTCCAATGCTCTATTTATTCATGTAAGAGATTTTAACCATCCAATTGATTTTCAAAAAGTTGAGAAAGTAGTATCAAGCAAGTCCATGGTCGACAGGAATATAATTGAATCTTGTTTCATAAAAAGCAGTTTTGACAATAATATGAATATTTCCTTTGGTTTATATAAATTAGATCCATTTATAATTAATAGAATTTGGGAAGAATTTAATAATACACTGGACAAATAATAATTTTTAAATTTTCTTGGGTAGAATAGTTTGTGGGTGAGTTGTGCAAAGGACCTGTCCAGTTGGGCCGGCGCGCGTCAGGTGTTTAACCATTGTGGGATCTGATAGTGAGGTGTTGGCCAGACCCCTTATATAGCTTCCTTGGATGCTTTACTTTCATAGTTCCTTGATAATGTGAGTAGTCACGAAAGCACTTGGAATTTCTCTATTCTTTCAGTGGTTGTTTTGCATATTCTGAAATCACCTGTTTACTGTGATCTTATTGCATATATATATATATATATATATATATATATATATATATATATATATATATATATATATATATATATATATATATATATATATATATATGCACACACAAATAACCCGCACATAAAAGAGAGAAGCTTACGACGACGTTTCGGTCCGACTTGGACCATTTACAAAGTCACAGTGTGACTCTGTAAATGGTCCAATCGGACCGAAACGTCGTCGTAAGCTTCTCTCTTTTATGTGCGGGTTATTTGTGTATCGTTCCAGTCACGGTATTGTGCCTTTTTTTGTTATATATATATATATATATATATATATATATATATATATATATATATATATATATATATATGTGTGTGTGTGTGTGTGTGAGTGAATGTGTGAGTGTGTGTGGTTCCGAATAGGTAAAACTGATCAATTAGCAAGAACTCTTTTAAATTATATCCTTTCTAAAATTTTCTCTTATACGTTAAAAGATATATTTTTTAATTCATGGGGGCTCTGGTGGCCTGGTGGTTAACGCTCTCGCTTCACACGGTGAGGGCCTGGGTTCGATTCCCAGCCAGAGTAGAAACATTGGACGTGTTTCTTTCCACCTGTTGTCTATGTTCCCCATCAGCAAAATGGGTACTTGGGTGTTAGTCGACTGGTGTGGGTCGCATCCTGGGACACTGACCTAAGGAGGCCTGGTCACAGACCGGGCCGCGGGGGCGTTGACCCCCGGAACTCTCTCCAGGTCTCCAGGTAATGTAAAAATTAATAACTTTGAACCATTTGAACCTTAGCAGGCTTATTGGCCCATACCAGGCAGGTTTTTCTCAAAACCAGTGATACCCATCCAACCATTTCCCATAGCTAAAGTGAAGAGTCAAGTTATAACAGTCTCCAGAATGGTGTCAACATGTCCTTCACTAACCTGTCTCATCACAACTACTACCTCCACTACTGCTACCACTACTAGTGCTACCTGTCTCATCACAACTACTACCTCCACTACTGCTACCACTACAAGTGCTACCTGTCTCATCACAACTACTACCTCCACTACTGCTACCACTACAAGTGCTACCTGTCTCATCACAACTACTACCTCCACTACTGCTACCACTACTAGTGCTACCTGTCTCATCACAACTACTACCTCCACTACTGCTACCACTACAAGTGCTACCTGTCTCATCACAACTACTACCTCCACTACTGCTACCACTACAAGTGCTACCTGTCTCATCACAACTACTACCTCCACTACTGCTACCACTACAAGTGCTACCTGTCTCATCACAACTACTACCTCCACTACTGCTACCACTACAAGTGCTACCTGTCTCATCACAACTACTACCTCCACTACTGCTACCACTAGTGCTACCTGTCTCATCACAACTACTACCTCCACTACTGCTACCACTAGTGCTACCTGTCTCATCACAACTACTACCTCCACTACTGCTACCACTACAAGTGCTATCTGTCTCATCACTACTACCTCCACTACTGCTACCACTACAAGTGCTACCTGTCTCATCACAACTACTACCTCCACTACTGCTACCACTACAAGTGCTACCTGTCTCATCACAACTACTACCTCCACTACTGCTACCACTACTAGTGCTACCTGTCTCATCACAACTACTACCTCCACTACTGCTACCACTACAAGTGCTATCTGTCTCATCACAACTACTACCTCCACTACTGCTACCACTACAAGTGCTACCTGTCTCATCACAACTACTACCTCCACTACTGCTACCACTACAAGTGCTACCTGTCTCATCACAACTACTACCTCCACTACTGCTACCACTACTAGTGCTACCTGTCTCATCACAAATACTATCTCCACTACTGCTACCACTACAAGTGCTATCTGTCTCATCACAACTACTACCTCCACTACTGCTACCACTACAAGTGCTACCTGTCTCATCACAACTACTACCTCCACTACTGCTACCACTACTAGTGCTACCTGTCTCATCACAACTACTACCTCCACTACTGCTACCACTACTAGTGCTACCTGTCTCATCACAACTACTACCTCCACTACTGCTACCACTACAAGTGCTATCTGTCTCATCACAACTACTACCTCCACTACTGCTACCACTACAAGTGCTACCTGTCTCATCACAACTACTACCTCCACTACTGCTACCACTACAAGTGCTACCTGTCTCATCACAACTACTACCTCCACTACTGCTACCACTACAAGTGCTACCTGTCTCATCACAACTACTACCTCCACTACTGCTACCACTACAAGTGCTACCTGTCTCATCACAACTACTACCTCCACTACTGCTACCACTACAAGTGCTACCTGTCTCATCACAACTACTACCTCCACTACTGCTACCACTACAAGTGCTACCTGTCTCATCACAACTACTACCTCCACTACTGCTACCACTACAAGTGCTACCTGTCTCATCACAACTACTACCTCCACTACTGCTACCACTACAAGTGCTACCTGTCTCATCACAACTACTACCTCCACTACTGCTACCACTACAAGTGCTACCTGTCTCATCACAACTACTACCTCCACTACTGCTACCACTACTAGTGCTACCTGTCTCATCACAACTACTACCTCCACTACTGCTACCACTACAAGTGCTACCTGTCTCATCACAACTACTACCTCCACTACTGCTATCATTACAAGTGCTACCTGTCTCATCACAACTACTACCTCCACTACTACTACCACTACAAGTGCTACCTGTCTCATCACAACTACTACCTCCACTACTACTACCACTACTAGTGCTACCTGTCTCACCACAATTACTACCTCCACTACCACTACTAGTGCTACTCGCCAGACATTCTACTTGACTCTTGCCACTATATATACTCGTGTCTTAGTTATCTCTGTATTAGGACTGAAGAAGCTACTCGTGGTGAAACGTTTCCTTTAATAAATATCCTGAACTACACATAAGTGTTTTTATCCCCAGCACTAGAGTTGCCGGGGAGAAATATGATTCTTCTTCCAGGTGTGTGTCGTGTCACTGTGTTGAATTTGTTGGGTGGGAACGGTTGGTTTTGAGAAAGAGTTGCCTAGTATGGGCCAGTAGACCTGCCTAGTATGGGCCAGTAGACCTGCCTAGTATGGGCCAGTAGACCTGCCTAGTATGGGCCAGTAGACCTGCCTAGTATGGGCCAGTAGACCTGCTGCAGTGTTCCTCGATTCTTATGATTTATGAGCTTTTATCCTCTGTTTTAAAATATAATTATTTATTAACGATTTTTTTTGTTACTTATTGAAAACATTTCCTTAAGAAGTCGACAGTATTATATTTACCAGTTTTTGTAACAAGAGAAATAATGCTAAGCACCTCCGTCAACCCTTTCTTCCCTCCAGTCAGCCCTTTCTCCCTTGTCATCAGCCCTTTCTCCCCTCTCATCAGCCCTTTCTCCCCTCTCATCAGCCCTTTCTCCCCTCTCATCAGCCCTTCCTCCCATCCGTCAGCCCTTCCTTCCCTATGTCAGTCCTTCATTCCCTCTCGACAGCTCTCTCTCCTCTCCCGTCAGCCCTTCCTCCAAACCGTCAGCCCTTCTTTCCTTCCTGTCAGCCCTTTCTCCACTCCGTCAGCACTCTCTTCAGACCCCACTCCCTTTTTCAGTTATTACCTTACCCGTCTTCCGTATACCATCGTATTAGGAATACCAACGTTCACAGGAACTTCAATATATCCAGCGTCGCAGACTATCCATCTTTATCCTCTAGCAACATTTATGGTCATTTTAGGAACACACACAAACAAACAGTATGACATATATATATATTAGAAAACTTTCAGTCCAGGACTGAAACGTTTTCTAATAAACATGTCCTAATGTTTACTTACGTCTTTCTAAACCAGTTGTCGTAATCTAGCTCTGGTCTGTCCTTCAGGGTTGAATTTAAGTGGTATTTACTTATGAGAAAACGGTTATCAAAGCTTATTGCTTGAGAAGCCCTTGAAAATGGGTTGGGTTAGGGTTTGAGAAAGATCTGCCTAATATAGGCCAGTAGGCCTGCTGCAGTGTTCCTCCTTTCTTAAGTTCTTATGCCTTTATGTTCTAAACAACGTTTGTAAAAGACACTAACGCACTAAACCTTGGAGTGTAAGTAAGGTAACATTTATGAAGGAATTCAGGGAAACTGGCAGGCCAGACTTGAGTCCTGGAGATGGGAAGTACAGTGTCTGCACTCTGAAGGAAGGGTGTTAATGTTGCAGTTTTAATTAAAAGTGTGGTGCAGGCATGCCTCTGGCAAGACAGTGATGGCGTGAATGATGAAAGTTTTTCTTTTTCTGGCCACCCTGCCTTGGTGGGAAACGGCCAGTGTGTTAATAAAAAAATAAAGGAATTAAAAATAACCTATGGCCTCACCATGGTGGTCAAGCTGGGAGATTTTTTTTTTTTTCTAGCTGGACCAGGTTTCCAGGCTACCCGGGTGCTGGACCAGGTTTCCAGGCTACCCGGGTGCTGGACCAGGTTTCCAGGCTACCCGGGTGCTGGACCAGGTTTCCAGGCTACCCGGGTGCTGGACCAGGTTTTCAGGCTACCCGGGTGCTGGACCAGGTTTCCAGGCTACCCGGGTGCTGGACCAGTTTCCAGGCTACCCGGGTGCTGGACCAGGTTTCCAGGCTACCCGGGTGCTGGACCAGGTTTCCAGGCTACCCGGGTGCTGGACCAGGTTTCCAGGCTACCCGGGTGCTGGACCAGGTTTCCAGGCTACCCGGGTGCTGGACCAGGTTTCCAGGCTACCCGGGTGCTGGACCAGGTTTCCAGGCTACCCGGGTGCTGGACCAGGTTTCCAGACTACCCGGGTGCTGGACCAGGTTTCCAGGCTACCCGGGTGGTGGACCAGGTTTCCAGGCTACCCGGGTGCTGGACCAGGTTTCCAGGCTACACGGGTGGTGGACCAGGTTTCCAGGCTACCCGGGTGCTGGACCAGGTTTCCAGGCTGCCCGGGTGCTGGACCAGGTTTCCAGGCTGCCCGGGTGCTGGACCAGGTTTCCAGGCTACCCGGGTGCTGGACCAGGTTTCCAGGCTACCCGGGTGCTGGACCAGTTTCCAGGCTACCCGGGTGCTGGACCAGGTTTCCAGGCTACCCGGGTGCTGGACCAGGTTTCCAGGCTACCCGGGTGCTGGACCAGGTTTCCAGGCTACCCGGGTGCTGGACCAGGTTTCCAGGCTACCCGGGTGCTGGACCAGGTTTCCAGGCTACCCGGGTGCTGGACCAGGATTCCAGACTACCCGGGTGCTGGACCAGGTTTCCAGGCTACCCGGGTGCTGGACCAGGTTTCCAGGCTACCCGGGTGCTGGACCAGGTTTCCAGGCTACCCGGGTGCTGGACCAGGTTTCCAGGCTACCCGGGTGCTGGACCAGGTTTCCAGGCTACCCGGGTGCTGGACCAGGTTTCCAGGCTACCCGGGTGCTGGACCAGGTTTCCAGGCTACCCGGGTGCTGGATCAGGTTTCCAGGATACCCGGGTGCTGGACCAGGTTTCCAGGATACCCGGGTGCTGGACCAGGTTTCCAGGCTACCCGGGTGCTGGACCAGGTTTCCAGGCTACCCGGGTGCTGGACCAGGTTTCCAGGCTACCCGTGTGCTGGACCAGGTTTCCAGGGTACCCGGGTGCTGGACCAGGTTTCCAGGCTACCCGGGTGCTGGACCATTTTTCCAGGCTACCCGGGTGCTGGACCAGGTTTCCAGGCTACCCGGGTGCTGGACCAGGTTTACAGGCTACCCGGGTGCTGGACCAGGTTTCCAGGCTACCCGGGTGGTGGACCAGGTTTCCAGGCTACCCGGGTGGTGGACCAGGTTTCCAGGCTACCCGGGTGCTGGACCAGGTTTCCAGGCTACCCGGGTGCTGGACCAGGTTTTCAGGCTACCCGGGTGCTGGACCAGGTTTCCAGGCTACCCGGGTGCTGGACCAGTTTCCAGGCTACCCAGGTGCTGGACCAGGTTTCCAGGCTACCCGGGTGCTGGACCAGGTTTCCAGGCTACCCGGGTGGTGGACCAGGTTTCCAGGCTACCCGGGTGGTGGACCAGGTTTCCAGGCTACCCGGGTGGTGGACCAGGTTTCCAGGCTACCCGGGTGCTGGACCAGGTTTCCAGACTACCCGGGTGCTGGACCAGGTTTCCAGGCTACCCGGGTGCTGGACCAGGTTTCCAGGATACCCGGGTGCTGGACCAGGTTTCCAGGCTACCCGGGTGCTGGACCAGGTTTCCAGGCTACCCGGGTGCTGGACCAGGTTTCCAGGCTACCCGGGTGCTGGACCAGGTTTCCAGGCTACCCGGGTGCTGGACCAGGTTTCCAGGCTACCCGGGTGGTGGACCAGGTTTCCAGGCTACCCGGGTGGTGGACCAGGTTTCCAGGCTACCCGGGTGGATGTATTTACTGGGCGCAGATATTTGTGTGTCCTCCCATGTTAGTACATCTACCTGTATATATACTGATATCACAGTACTTGTGTTGTAATATATTGACAGTCCTGCACGAAGTTGCCACATATAAAAAGTTAAGTTCTTCTCTGAGGAAATACTGTGTTTGTAAGTATAGAGAACATTATTACACATGAGTGTTGAGAGTATATGTGAGTGAAGAGCACATTATTAAACATTAATAGTGTTGAGAATGAATGTGAGTGTAGTGACGTGAAGTGTCAGGTGAGGAATGGTGAAGAGGTTGGATTTGAGGAAGAGCTGCTCAGGATGGGCCAGTAGGATTGCTGCTATTTAGGATGATGAACAAGTTTCCTGGAAAGAGGTTCAGCTATGATGTAAATGCTGTTTTCTGTTGTCTTCCCTGGCGATGAGTCTTGCGTCACGTGATTCAACAAATCGTAATGCAAGATTTGCCTTATGTGACTCTGCCTACACAAGGTGGGTCCTGGAGTGAGGAGGTCGAGAGAGCGGAGGAGATGGAGTCAACAGGTGTGACGAGGGGGGGGACAGCCCTTCATTGAACGCAGCTCAGGTGTTGGAAGAGAACACCCCGACTGCGAGTGATAGCGATGTGGAAGACTCATTAGCCATGGCTTTAAATGTGTTATTGGCTGACAAGAGTATTGGGAAGGTTGAGAGTCCAGACCTAGTTCTTGGGTCTGCTGTGGATCAGGGCGTGGAACAGGATCTGCGGTCTGCGCAATGTGATAAGAATATTTTGATGCAAGCGGTGGAGGTGGAGGTCCACCGGGACAATGTAACAGACGACATGATGGAAGCAGAGGGAGCATCACGGAAGCGCGCTGCTGCGCTATCTGACTCCGAGGACGTGATCACGCCTGCTCAGCGCACTGGCAAAAAGTCCTGGGCGGAAGTTACGCAGAGAGGACACAGCGGCCCTAAGGGGCAGGAGTTGGTTAAGAGCGTTTCTAAATGGGGGGGAGAGGGACCGAGGTGTCACGAAACGATCTGGTGGCAAGACAGTACCAGGGTCAAGAAGGAAAACCACTCTGTAAGCTTCAAGTGCATGACATTGAACATTAATGGATTGAGATCAGAGAGAATGTGTGTATGGTTTAGTGAATATTTGGTGCATAATAGTGTTCATGTGGTGTTCGTGCAGGAACACAACTACAGACCAGGTTATGAGTTGAAGGTGAATGGGTATAATGTGTATGTGGAGCATGCAATTAGGCTGAAAGGAGGAGTTGCCATCCTGGTAAGGGAAACTAGTCCGTTCGTAGTGAGGCATTGTGAGGGTGGGGAGGGGAGGGTGATTCGTGTAGATGGGTGGTGGGGTAGGGTACAGATGAGTTTGGTGTGTGTGTATGGTCCGGCAGAGGGAGATGTGCGTATTAAGAATAAATCTGTGAAGGATGTCCTAGTATATTATTTGCGTGCTTTGCCGGGTGTAGCTGTAATTGGTGGTGATTGGAATTGTGTGATAAGGCGTAAGGATGTGGAACCTAGAGGGGCAGGGTATTGTTTGGGGATTTTGGGGGAATTATTAAATGGAGTGGGATTAATGGACGTTGGAGGGGGTGGGGTTCTAGACCATACTTTTGTTAGACGTGGATATGTGGCTAGACTGGATCGCTTGTACGTGCCCCGAACAGTAATAGTGAGCAGAGTGCGTGTGGTGGACGCGGTTTTTTCGGATCACAGAGGAGTAATGGTGGACCTAGAATGGGAGGGATTGCCTAGAAGGGGTCAAGGTTATTGGAAGTTAAATGTGAAGCTTTTGCAGGGTGAGGAATGTCGTCAGTCTTTTACGCAATTGTGGGAACGGTTGGTGGATGAGGCACCGGGGGATGATGAACTGGTAAATTGGTGGGATTCGGTGGCTAAAAATCGTATCAGAGAATATTATATTTGTCGTGGGAGGGAATATAATCGGTTAAAGTATGGGTTTCAAAGATATCTTGAAGGGCAGCTGCGGGACTGTTATGCGCGAGGAGGAGCAAGCTATCCAGTGCAGGACATTGAGGGTTTAAAGGAGAGTATTAGGGTATTGCAAAACGAGTGTTTTGATGGTGCGCGAATTATGGGAGGATTGGAAGAAGTGCTATGGGGTGATCGGCCGTCGGCTTGCGTGTTAAGAGGCCAGAGAAAGAGGAGAGTGACGACGGAGATGATGGGGTTAAACGTACATGTAGGGATGGAAGGATATAGAGCGGGTCAAGCATTGGTAATGACAGAGGGTATGAGTGGATATGTAGACGCTTGGTTTAAGTCATATACGCAAAGCGTGGGCATCCGTGAAGTGGCATTGGGGGAAATGGGAGAGTATGTGCAGTGTGAGCTTGATGGTCAAGATCGGGTGGTATTAGGTGGGCCGATTACGGAGTGTGAGATTTGGCAGGCGTTGTCAGGAGTGAGCTTGGGAAAAGCGCCGGGTATAGACGGACTGCCAAATGATTTCTACATAAAGAATTGGGGGGTTCTGAGGGGTTTTTTAGTAAGGCTGTTTAACATACTTAAGGCGGCTGAGGTAATGGGAGAGCAGCAACGGACGGCCGTTGTGGTGTTGGTACCGAAAGGGGAGCAGTCAACGGTAATGGATTATCAGGCACTTTCGCTTATGTGTGGGGATTATAAGTTGTTTGCGAGAATATTAGGGAACAGAATCAAGAGGGTAATAGGCAAGGTAATTGATAGGGGGCAATATGGGGTGCCAGGAAGGTCGATGTATGAAGGGCATGGCATGATTCGAGAATTTATAGAGAAACGGGGGGAGTTGGGTGATGGAGGTGTATTGGCGTTAGATTGGAAGGCTGCTTGTGATAGTGTAGAAAGGGAAGCGTTATGGAAGTTCATGCGTTGGCAAGGTTTTGGGGAAGAAACAATATCTTGGGCAAAATTATTGTATCAGGGGGCGTCGATGAGGGTGCAGGTTAACGGGAGGCTAGGAGTTAAAATACAGATGTGACGGGGACTGGGCCAAGGCTGCCCACTATCACAAATATTGTTTGCGTGTATACAGGATCCATTTTATAGGTCCATTCGGAGGTGTGTTGCGGGAGGTGGGGAGGGTACTGACCGGGGGGAGGGGGGGCTGGTATCGTAGGTTATGTGGATGACACGACTGTTTTGGTGAGAGGTAAAAGGGACTTGCTTAGGGTGGGTAAGGTGGTGGATGTGTTTGGGGAGGCTTCAGGTATGAAAATTAATGTTGAGAAGACTAAGTTTCTAGACCTAAAGGATAGTACAAATGGGGATGAGGTGGTAGGGGGTGGGTGGAAGGTGGTGGATCAACTAATGATATGTGGGATAATTTATGTGAGAAATACACGGGTGGCTCAAGAGGTGAATTCGGTGCGAATACTGGATGGAGTATTGAAAAGACTTGGTGGTTTTAGGGCGGCGCAACTAACGCTGCATCAAAGAGTAATAGTGACAAACGTGCTATTGTACAGCAAGATATGGCATGTCGTTGTCATGTACCCGATGATGAGACATGAGGTGAAACGTTTACAACATGGGGTTTTTAGTAGGTAAGACACATAGGCAACAGTTAGGCAACTTTATTTCGAAACGTTTCGCCTACACAGTAGGCTTCTTCAGTCGAATACAGAAAGTAGGCAGGAGCAGTAGAGATGTGAAGACGATGTAATCAGTCCATCACCCTTGAAGTCGTAGAATTTGAGGTTGTCAGTCCCTCGGCCTGGAGAAGTTCAGTTCCATAGTCAGGAACTATCTGAAGATCAAGCGACAGTGCGGAGACTTAAAATACTGTCGGAAGGAGAGGTGCAGAGTAGTAGTAGTAGTGAGAATGTAGCCACTGAGAGGTCAGGTCCCTCTCAGAACCAACAGTTCTCACTTGGAAGGGTTGTCCAAGGTGTTTTCTGTACCAAGAGGCCATGTGTTGCAGTATCTGACAAGATGAACATCAAAATGGTATACAATACCGACAGTTGGTAGGTAAGACACATAGGCAACAGTTAGGCAACTTTATTCCGAAACGTTTCGCCTACACAGTAGGCTTCTTCAGTCGAATACAGAAAGTAGGCAGGAGCAGTAGAGATGTGAAGACGATGTAATCAGTCCATCACCCTTGAAGTCGTAGAATTTGAGGTTGTCAGTCCCTCGGCCTGGAGAAGTTCAGTTCCATAGTCAGGGTGATGGACTGATTACATCGTCTTCACATCTCTACTGCTCCTGCCTACTTTCTGTATTCGACTGAAGAAGCCTACTGTGTAGGCGAAACGTTTCGGAATAAAGTTGCCTATGTGTCTCACCTACCAACCTGTCGGTATTGTATACCATTTTGATGTTCATGGGGTTTTTAGGTTAATATGGGGATCGGGCTGCGAATGGTCATGTAGAGCGGTGTTAACACTTCCGGTCAGTCGAGGAGGGCTGGGACTTTTACCTCTGGAAAAAAGGATGATGAGCGTGTACCTAAAACGAAGTTATATAAGGGAGGGGAGCGGGAGGGGAGGTGGACTTGTGCGAGTACGTAAGGATATGCAACGGTGGTGGGGGGGTAGGGATTTAATAGTTGGTGAGGCCATGTTGAGGTTATTAATGACAGTGAGGGATCCGTCGTGTGTTAAATTGCGGGTCCTCGAAGGAGTGGAAGGTAGGTCAGTGGTGGCTGCTGTTGAAGGAGCATACCCTATGTATGCGTGGAACGAAATATGGACGTGTCTAAAACAATTACGTGTAAAACCGGGTGTTCGGGAGGTAATGTTCAGATTTTTACATGGGATTTTGCCGTCTGGGGTTGTCCTATTCAATAGGAGGATAGGGGAGGGAGGGGAATGTAGAGCGTGTGGAAGCATGGAGACAATTTTGCATGTGGTATATTTTTGTGACTGTATAGAAGTGGTGCGGGTCTGGTTAGGAAAGGTGTTCAGGTTAGTGGGTGGGGGAGGGTTGCAGGTGTTGCGGGCTTAAAGTTTGGATATAGGTGGGGTGAGTAAGATGGTGGAGAATGCAGTGGCGTATTTGGTCACGGATATTATATATACGTCATGGACCATGAGGGAGGTGGGCGTGGATGAGAGGATAAAGGTGTTAGCTGCGACATTTTACAGAACTAAGTGTCGTAATAGGGAAATTTATGGAGGGAGTTGGGAGACTGCTTTTACTGAGGGCTATCGGAGTTTTCGGTTGAGGGATTTATGGGATTTACGTGCAATGTAAGGGGTCACGGCGGGCTGGCTTCCCGATAAGGACAGTGTGAAAGGGTTTAGTGTGGAAGAGAATAAATATAGTACTGAGACATAAGTGCCTTTGACTGTGTGATGAGCGGGTTGTGTGTTGTGAACGATACAAGTTCTTCAATTTAATTATTAATTATGTAATTGACAAAGGACGACAGATGTCGTAATGTGATGGAATATTATATATCTGCAACGAAATTATTGGTATGTGTGTAATGAAATGACAATGTGGGTGCACTGTGTGAATGTGAAATATATATATACACATGAAGTATTGCGTGTGGTAGGAAGGCTTCAGTATTTATCGACGTGTGAAGGTCATGCACTGTTATGTTTTGTGACAACAGACTTACATCTTAGTAGTGGTTTTAATGATATGTGTGAAATATTTTTAGAAAGCTTGACTTATCCTGTTTTCTTATTACATATTGTTTTTTCATGGGAGCTCTATAGAGCCCGTAGGTTTAGGTTACCATTGAGTTGATATATATTATAGGGTAATTGATGGATGACATAGGATTAAGTTTTTGTTTGTTTCACTGGTCGTGTTGTAAAGTGTATGTAACATACGTATATATTTATACCTTCCTCGAGAAGGTGATATGTTTGGGTGTTTAGTAGTTTAAAAAAAAAAAAAAAAAGTCTTGATATGGTTGGTCACTTACCATCACACCTTTGTAAAAGGGTTGAGGTATATATTATTTTTTAAGAGGTATTGTACGCATGTATACTGTAAGAATGCTTGGGAGTGGGTTGTGATTGTGATACTGTTGCGATGTGACAGGCTTAATATGCTCTTGTAAAGCTAGGAGTATGAGTAACAGGGTAATGTATACTGACGAGAGACAGTGAGTGGTTGCCCGAATGTGGGGGAAGAGGGGGGGGTTAAGGAGTGTTGAAGTGGCTGACTTTGCAACTTGATAGTGTTTCTTGTATACACCTTTGTTTTGTACAAGGACCTTTGTGCAGTGAATAGGTTGTGATAGGGTAGTTTATTTACGTGTTCGCATAAGGTTACAGAAGCCTGTGCTGTGATATTGAATTTTGTTGATACAGAATTAACTCCTGTGGATACAGGAGTTAATTCTTGGGTAGCTTTGGGTAGAGGTCGTTTAGATAAGGACCTGCCTTGTATGGGCCAGTAGGCTTTCTGCAGTGTTCCTCCATTCTTATGTTCTTATGTTCTTGTATCAATTGTATGTGTACAACGACATGTTAATTCAGTAATTGGCCAGTGTTTTGGCAGAGGTGTGTGTAGCTCCGGCGGATACAGATACTTTTGTATGATTTAACCCCAGGAATGTGTTTTTCTTGTTACATTAATGTATGTGTGATGTCTTCCTTACTTAACTCTACACGAGTACTGTTGTTTTGGTCCGCTGCACGTCACACTTAAATTGAAGTGGGACATGACAATGTTAAGTGTTTTTCATATATATATACTGACAAGTTGCTTAAGTGGTGTGTAGTGTGCTTGTAAATTTTATCGTTTTTCTGTGTCGGGTTTCTTCTCCTGTGTACAACAACGTGTGTGTGTGATATTTTCTTTATGTACTTACTGTTCTCAGTATGTCTATTCTATATATATGTATTATGTTTGTCTGTACAAGATATGCTCTCAATAAAATACAAAAAAAAAAACTTATGGGACACAAGGGACTGAGGGTAACTTAAGGGACACGAGGGACTAAGGGTAACTTAAGGGACACGAGGGACTGAGGGCAACTGTTATGACCAAGGTCATAATGAGATTAATTTATATATGTATTATCCACATAATATTATACTCTGGGTTTCTTTAATATTAGCTAAATTAAAGATTCCACTAGTTTATAATATTATCTGATTTAGAAATATACCCGGGTATGATGTGTATACATTTATATATTTTGAGTAATGTGTTGGGTAGGTAGGTAACAGCTGGCTAAGAGTTGAAACAAGGTATGACCTTGGAGGATTGAACATTAAAATGGTATAAAATACCGACAGGTTGTTAGGTAAGACACATATGCAACAGTTAGGTATCTTTATTATGAAACGTTTCGCCTACACAGTAGGCTTCTTCAGTCGAGTACAGAAAAGTTGAATTTGAAAGTTGGATTTGAGAGGGACCTGACTTCTCAACATCTGAGTTCTTACCTCTCCTAGTGGCCTACGTCTCACCTCTTGGCGCTATAAAAAGCTCCATCCTGTCACTTCTTCCCCTATTGTTTCATACTATGGAACAATGCTCTTCTCCAGACTGAGGGACTGACCACCTCAAAACTTTAAGGGTGATGGACTGATTACATCGTCTTCAAGTATCTTCTGCTTCGATCAACTTTTCTGTACTCGACTGAAGAAGCCTACTGTGTAGGCGAAACGTTTCATAATAAAGATACCTAACTGTTGCATATGTGTCTTACCTAACAACCTTGGAGGATAGTTTAGCCTACACTTCCTTCCCCTTTGGCGAGTTGATGTCATGTAGGGATTAACTGTGTTAATTCAGATCGCTCTCTCTGCCGACTCAGTGTGATGAATGGTTTGAAAAACCGACAAGTTGAAGATTGAGACACTTATGCAGCATATGGGAATCTTTATTCAGGAAACGTTTCGCCACACAGTGGCGAAACGTTTCCTGAATAAAGATTCCCATATGCTGCATAAGTGTCTCAATCTTCAACTTGTCGGTTTTTCAAACCATTCATCACAACTGTCAGACACGGCAGCATCATGGGATCTTCTTACAAAGAATTCTTCAACACTTGTTCAACCTTTGGACAAAGACCTACTTCGACTAGTGGATGGTACCACTATGATCCCGCCTCCGTCTGCTTCAAGTCACCTCACTACAGTATATAAGCCACGTCTACGGCCCTATGCTGTACATTCTACAAGATTGATGGACTGAACACATCGACTCCAGGCTGAGGGACTGATTACCTCATACTCCTCCTCTCCTTACGCCTTCCTCTTTGTATTTGACTGATGAAGCCACTGTGTGGCGAAACGTTTCCTGAATAAAGATTCCCATATGCTGCATAAGTGTCTCAATCTTCGACTCAGTGTGCATTGACTGAGCTACCCCTCCAGTACTCCACCTTATTCTCACCTGGGTAGGAAATTGTGTTGTAGAAACTCCTGAACCAGCTTGAGGTTTATTCTGAAGTGAAGTCTGCGAACAGTTATATACTGTTAACTTCAGTTTACGATGTGACGGCCTGTGTCAAGTTTAGAACTTTAAGTGATATATTCCTTATGCCAGGGAGTTACTCAGTGAAGGTGTCCATTCTCAATGTATATACAGTGGACCCCCGGTTAACGATTATTTTTTCACTCCAGAAGTATGTTCAGGTGCCAGTACTGACCGAATTTGTTCCCATAAGAAATATTGTGAAGTAGATTAGTCCATTTCAGACCCCCAAACATACACGTACAAACGCACTTGCATACACTTACATAATTGGTCGCATTCGGAGGTAATCGTTATGCGGGGGGTCCACTCGCGTACCAGTAATGCCATTATTAAGGAAGCAGTAATATTCCTCTGATGACTAACAAGTGTAGTGACGGAAATAAATGGTATAAAATACCGACACAATGGAAATATAAACACATATGCAGTATAATGTGATCCTTTATTGACTACGTTTCGCCCACACAGTGGGCTTTTTCAAGTCACAAACAGAACTACCTGGGGTGGAAGGAACGCGAGTATTTATAGTCAGGACTATAAATACTCGCGTTCCTTCCACCCCAGGTAGTTCTGTTTGTGACTTGAAAAAGCCCACTGTGTGGGCGAAACGTAGTCAATAAAGGATCACATTATACTGCATATGTGTTTATATTTCCAAGTGTAGTAACCATATTTAAGAGTTTTCTTCTGTGAATAAAAGTTCCTGACAAAGTGATATTTAACAGATATTTGTGAATATCTAAAAAGTATTTAAGCTTTTAAATAAAAATAAACTAGAAAAGATTGAGTAACTATTATTTGTGCCTTACATTTCTAAGTTTGGAAGTATCTTCTCATTATATGAAGTGTGTTGTTACGGAGTGCACGAACCTGGCTGAAGATTAAGATTCGAACCGTAACAGTAACTTAGGGGACACGAGGGACTGAGGGTAACTTATGGGACACTAGGGACTGAGGGTAACTTATGGGACACTAGGGACTGAGGGTAACTTATGGGACACTAGGGACTGAGGGTAACTTATGGGACACGAAAGACTGAGGGGTAACTTATGGGACACGAAAGACTGAGGGTAACTTATGGGACACTAGGGACTGAGGGTAACTTATGGGACACGAAAGACTGAGGGGTAACTTATGGGACACGAAAGACTGAGGGTAACTTATGGGACACTAGGGACTGAGGGTAACTTATGGGACACGAAAGACTGAGGGGTAACTTATGGGACACGAAAGACTGAGGGGTAACTTATGGGACACGAAAGACTGAGGGGTAACTTATGGGACACGAGGGACTGAGGGTAACTTATGGGACACGAGAGACTGAGGGCAACTTATGGGACACGAGAGACTGAGGGCAACTTATGGGACACGAGAGACTGACGGTAACTTGGGACACGAGGGTCTGAGGGTAACTTATGGGACACGAGGTACTGAGGGTAACTTATGGGACACGAAAGACTGAGGGGTAACTTATGGGACACGAAAGACTGAGGGTAACTTATGGGACACTAGGGACTGAGGGTAACTTATGGGACAGGAAAGACTGAGGGGTAACTTATGGGACAGGAAAGACTGAGGGGTAACTTATGGGACACGAAAGACTGAGGGGTAACTTATGGGACACGAAAGACTGAGGGGTAATTTATGGGACACGAAAGACTGAGGGGTAACTTATGGGACACGAGGGACTGAGGGTAACTTAAGGAACACGAGGGACTGAGGGTAACTTATGGGACACGAGGGACTGAGGGTAACTTATGGGACACGAAAGACTGAGGGTAACTTATGGGACACTAGGGACTGAGGGTAACTTATGGGACACGAAAGACTGAGGGGTAACTTATGGGACACGAAAGACTGAGGGGTAACTTATGGGACACGACAGACTGTGGGGTCACTTATGGGACACGAAAGACTGAGGGGTAACTTATGGGACACGAGGGACTGAGGGTAACTTATGGGACACGAGGGACTGAGGGTAACTTATGGGACACGAGGGACTGAGGGTAACTTAAGGAACACGAGGGACTGAGGGTAACTTATGGGACACGAGGAACTGAGGGTAACTTATGGGACACGAGGAACTGAGGGTAACTTATGGGACACGAGGAACTGAGGGTAACTTATGGGACACGAGAGACTGACGGTAACTTGGGACACGAGGGTCTGAGGGTAACTTATGGGACACGAGGGACTGAGGGTAACTTATGGGACACGAGGGACTGAGGGTAACTTATGGGACACGAGAGACTGACGGTAACTTGGGACACGAGGGACTGAGGGTAACTTACGGGACACGAGGGACTGAGGGTAACTTATGGGACACGAGGGACTGAGGGTAACTTATGGGACACGAGGGACTGAGGGTAACTTATGGGACACGAGGGACTGAGGGTAACTTACGGGACACGAGGGACTGAGGGTAACTTACGGGACACGAGGGACTGAGGGTAACTTACGGGACACGAGGGACTGAGGGTAACTTACGGGACACGAGGGACTGAGGGTAACTTACGGGACACGAGGGACTGAGGGTAACTTACGGGACACGAGGGACTGAGGGTAACTTACGGGACACGAGGGACTGAGGGTAACTTACGGGACACGAGGGACTGAGGGTAACTTACGGGACACGAGGGACTGAGGGTAACTTATGGGACACGAGGGACTGAGGGTAACTTAAGGACACGAGGGACTGAGGGCAACTTATAGGACACGAGGGACTGAGGGCAACTTATAGGACACGAGGGACTGAGGATAACTTAAGGGACACGAGGGACTGAGGGTAACTTACGGGACACGAGGGACTGAGGGTAACTTATGGGACACGAGGGACTGAGGGTAACTTATGGGACACGAGGGACTGAGGGTAACTTACGGGACACGAGGGACTGAGGGTAACTTACGGGACACGAGGGACTGAGGGTAACTTACGGGACACGAGGGACTGAGGGTAACTTACGGGACACGAGGGACTGAGGGTAACTTATGGGACACGAGGGACTGAGGGTAACTTAAGGACACGAGGGACTGAGGGCAACTTATAGGACACGAGGGACTGAGGGTAACTTATGGGACACGAGGGACTGAGGGCAACTTATGGGACACGAGAGACTGAGGGCAACTTATAGGACACGAGGGACTGAGGGCAACTTATAGGACACGAGGGACTGAGGGTAACTTATGGGACACGAGGGACTGAGGGTAACTTATAGGACACGAGGGACTGAGGGTAACTTATGGGACACGAGGGACTGAGGGTAACTTATGGGACACGAGGGACTGAGGGTAACTTATAGGACACGAGGGACTGAGGGTAACTTATGGGACACGAGGGACTGAGGGTAACTTATAGGACACGAGGGACTGAGGGTAACTTATGGGACACGAGGGACTGAGGGTAACTTATGGGACACGAGGGACTGAGGGTAACTTATGGGACACGAGGGACTGAGGGTAACTTATAGGACACGAGGGACTGAGGGTAACTTATGGGACACGAGGGACTGAGGGTAACTTACGGGACACGAGGGACTGAGGGTAACTTACGGGACACGAGGGACTGAGGGTAACTTATGGGACACGAGGGACTGAGGGTAACTTATGGGACACGAGGGACTGAGGGTAACTTATGGGACACGAGAGACTGAGGGCAACTTATAGGACACGAGGGACTGAGGGTAACTTACGGGACACGAGGGACTGAGGGTAACTTACGGGACACGAGGGACTGAGGGTAACTTACGGGACACGAGGGACTGAGGGTAACTTATGGGACACGAGGGACTGAGGGTAACTTAAGGACACGAGGGACTGAGGGCAACTTATAGGACACGAGGGACTGAGGGCAACTTATAGGACACGAGGGACTGAGGATAACTTATGGGACACGAGGGACTGAGGGTAACTTACGGGACACGAGGGACTGAGGGTAACTTATGGGACACGAGGGACTGAGGGTAACTTATGGGACACGAGGGACTGAGGGTAACTTATGGGACACGAGGGACTAAGGGTAACTTACGGGACACGAGGGACTGAGGGTAACTTACGGGACACGAGGGACTGAGGGTAACTTACGGGACACGAGGGACTGAGGGTAACTTACGGGACACGAGGGACTGAGGGTAACTTATGGGACACGAGGGACTGAAGGTAACTTAAGGACACGAGGGACTGAGGGCAACTTATAGGACACGAGGGACTGAGGGTAACTTATGGGACACGAGAGACTGAGGGCAACTTATGGGACACGAGAGACTGAGGGCAACTTATGGGACACGAGAGACTGAGGGCAACTTATGGGACACGAGAGACTGAGGGTAACTTATGGGACACGAGGAACTGAGGGTAACTTATGGGACACGAGGAACTGAGGGTAACTTATGGGACACGAGGAACTGAGGGTAACTTATGGGACACGAGGAACTGAGGGTAACTTATGGGACACGAGGGACTGAGGGTAACTTATGGGACACGAGGGACTGAGGGTAACTTATAGGACACGAGGGACTGAGGGTAACTTATGGGACACGAGGGACTGAGGGTAACTTATGGGACACGAGGGACTGAGGGTAACTTATGGGACACGAGGGACTGAGGGTAACTTATAGGACACGAGGGACTGAGGGTAACTTATGGGACACGAGGGACTGAGGGTAACTTACGGGACACGAGGGACTGAGGGTAACTTACGGGACACGAGGGACTGAGGGTAACTTATGGGACACGAGGGACTGAGGGTAACTTATGGGACACGAGGGACTGAGGGTAACTTATGGGACACGAGAGACTGAGGGCAACTTATAGGACACGAGGGACTGAGGGTAACTTATGGGACACGAGGGACTGAGGGTAACTTACGGGACACGAGGGACTGAGGGTAACTTATGGGACACGAGGAACTCGGTCTCAAATACCACAGTGCCAGAAATACCTCCAGTTAGGTTTTGTGTTGTGGTTTGTCTTATTAAGTTGTTCTGGCTGCTCGTATATATCGTTTACAAATCTATTTTATAGTACATTAAGGTGTGTTAACTCAAACAAACTGTCAGAAGTGCTGACAAGGACACAAAATAGACAGACAGGAGTAGACAGTGTCATCAGAGTAGACAGAGCCACAAGCAGGCTTTATTTCAGGCTGGATAGAGACACAGGTGGGGACAGTATCAAAAGTACGGACAGTTTCTGAACAGATAAATATGGATGGACAGTCATGAGTGTGGGTAGAGACAGTCAGGAGTGTGGATAGTGACATGGTCATGAGTGTGGATAGTGACATGGTCATGAGTGTGGGTAGTGACATGGTCATGAGTGTGGGTAGTGACATGGTCATGAGTGTGGGTAGTGACATGGTCATGAGTGTGGGTAGTGACATGGTCATGAGTGTGGGTAGTGACACGGTCATGGGTGTGGGTAGTGACACAGTCATGAGTGTGGGTAGTGACACAGTCATGAGTGTGGGTAGTGACACAGTCATGAGTGTGGGTAGTGACACAGTCATGAGTGTGGGTAGTGACACAGTCATGAGTGTGGGTAGTGACACAGTCATGAGTGTGGATAGTAATAGTCATGAGTGTGGGTAGTGACAGTCATGAGTATGGGTAGTGATGCAGTCATGAGTATGGGTAGTGATGCAGTCATGAGTGTGGGTAGTGATGCAGTCATGAGTGTGGGTAGTGATGCAGTCATGAGTGTGGGTAGTGACAGTCATGAGTGTGGGTAGTGACGCAGTCATGAGTGTGGGTAGTGACACGGTCGTGAGTATGGGTAGTGACACAGTCATGAGCGTGGGTAGTGACACGGTCATGAGTGTGGGTAGTGACAGTCATGAGTGGGTAGTGACAGTCATGAGTGTGGGTAGTGACAGTCATGAGTGTGGGTAGTGATACAGTCATAAGTGTGGATAGTGACAGTCATGAATGTGGGCAGTGACACAGGTGTGGACAGCATTACATGCGTAGACAATGTCTTCAGTGTGGGGACACGAGTGAGTAATGTCACGAAAGTAAGCAGTGACAAATACGAGGAGAGTGACCCAAGCGTGGACAGTGACACAAACATAGACAGTGTCAGTGTGTTTCACTACTCTTAACAGTAAACAAAATTACCGACAGTGCTGACGTGCTGGTAGATACACAAGTGTGAACTTTGACTCCATATTTACAGTTAGAATAGATGAACGTGTTAGAAGCATCAAAGGCTCTTGTGCTCGTGGCGTCCTTGGATTTACCCCGAGGCTCTAATTATTTACTTTGTGGGCCAGGGTGAAGGTGTGACACGATCCATTACTGCCATGATGTAAATAATCTGTGTGTGTGTGTGTGTGTGTGTGTGTGTGTGTGTTTGTGCGTGTACGTTAATCACCATATGTACCGTACAATATGTAGTTGTTGGGGTTGAGTCTTAGCTCCTCCCCCTCCTCTGTACTTGCCTCTTGCCAGATTCATTCTCTCCTAATCTCGTAGGCTCTGTCGTACCTATTCTTAAAATTACATATGGAGTCTACCTGCACCACTAGGTCATTCCAATGGACGACCACTCCGAGACTGAAGAAATATTTCCTGACATTCCTGTGACTCATCTGTGTCTAACTTCCAGCTGTGGCTCTGTCCGAACAATTCTGAGTACTTTGTATATTGTTATCATGTCTTCCCTGACCTTTCTGTCCTACATGGTCGCTAAAGTCACCTTCTTTAGTCTCTTATCATAGATATTCCTTAGCACTTGAACTTGTCTTGTTACCTGGAGATATCTGGAGAGAGTTCCTGGGGCCAACGCCCCCGGGGCCCGATCTGTGACCAGGCGTCACTGTGACCAGGCCTCACTGTGACCAGGCGTCACTGTGACCAGGTCTGCATTTTCTCCAGTTTCTTATCATGCTTTCCCAAGTGTTGGCTCCATACTGGTGTTGCATACTCCAAGATGTACCTGTCATTTGTTTTACAAAGCGCCCAAATAACTTAGTTGAGATTACTGAAGGTTACTCAGGTTACCTAGATGAACCTCTTACGATATGCTAGGCACTATACTTACTCTCAGGTCTTTCTAAGTGAGGTCTTTGTCCCCAGAGTTTATACTGTGTCCAGTCATCTGGCATCTTGTAAAGTAAAAGGACACAAGTGCAACTAATGTGACATTTTATTGTGGCAACGTTTCGCTCTCCAGGAGCTTTGTCAAGCCGATACAAACAATACATGGACACAGAGGGTATATAAAGGCTCAGTGAGGTGCAGTACTAGTGAGGTACCATTTCGATGTTCACTAGTGGTGGTGGTAGTAGTAGTGACAAAAGTTGTAGTAGTAATACAATATGGTAGAGCAATTAATTCGTACATGAGTAAAAGGATATAAAAGCTATTACTTGGGTAACATAAAATTAGGTTGGACAAATATAGACTGGATAGAGGCAGCCTGTTTCAGTGTTCACTCTCTGTAATGTGCTTTGTGTAGTATAACAGGAGAGACTATGTGATGGCAGGGTTTACTGTTTTCAGGAGGATTCTTGCTAAGACTTCGGAAATGGTGAAGCTGCCGTTGTTTTGTTTAATTGTATTCGAAACAGCTATCAGTGCTGATTCGAGGCACTTGCGTCTGCGGAAATTAGTTTCTTTGATCATTAATTGGGCGTCCCTGAATTTCATGAGATGATTGGTGGAATTTCGGTGTTGTACACAGGCGTTGTTCGTTATCGTTCCTACATGCGTAAATGTAGGAACGATGAGGCGGGTGTCGAGGTTTCTTGCTGTTTCACCTACATAAATCTTGTCGCAGCCTCCACAGGGTATAGTGTAAACTCCTGCATTGACTGGTTCGTGGTGCTTTGATTTTGTGCTGGTTAGATCCTTTATTGAAGTGCTAGAAGCGATGGCGACTCTGCTGTTAGCTTGTGAAAGTACTTGAGAAACGTTCAGTGCAACCTGGCTGTTGGGAAGAATTATAACTTTGTTGGGAGTGGTGTTGGTGCGTGGAGAATTAATGATCTGATGAGCTATTTTCTTGCAGTCTTTGATGAAAAAAGAAGGAAAATGTAACTCAGTGAATGTTTGGTGAATGTATGTACATTCCTCGTCAAGAAACTCAGGACTACAAATTCGGTATGCTCTTAGGAAAAACCCGATGATGCCCCTTTTGGTCTTGGTATCTTGACTGGAATAGAAGTGTGTGAGATCATTTTTATTGGTAGGTTTCCGATAGACTTGAAATCTTAGGTTGTTGTCTACTTTGTGAATGAGGACGTCGAGGAAAGGTAGCTTGTCATTGGACTCTTCTTCTAGTGTAAACTGTATCGCCGGTTCAACTGCGTTGAGTCTTGCCTGAAGATGCCGTACATCAAAACGTTTGGGAGTTATTACGAGGACGTCGTCCACATAACGTAACCAAGTGACGCTTGAAGGGATGATGTTTGCGAAGTGTTCGGACTCTAGGTGTTCGATGTATAAGTTGGCTAGGACGGCACTGATGGGGGACCCAATTCCCATGCCGTAGGTTTGTTTGTAGAGCTTGTTATTGAAAGAAAAACAGTTGAAATTAACACAGAGTTCAATCAAGTCAACAAAATCTCCGGGAGGTAGAGGAAGATTAAGGTCCTGATTGACTTTACGTCGTAGAACCTCGATGGCTTTTGTGGTAGGTACTTTTGTGAAGAGGGAAGTCACGTCTAAACTGCTTAGTTTCTTGTTACGGATGGAGAGGTTACGGATGCGGTTGAGAAGGTCACGACCTTCTCAACCTTCACTGAGTTACATTTTCCTTCCTTTTTCATCAAAGACTGCAAGAAAATAGCTCTTCAGATCATTAATTCTCCACGCACCAACACCACTCCCAACAAAGTTATAATTCTTCCCAACAGCCAGGTTGCACTGAACGTTTCTCAAGTACTTTCACAAGCTAACACCAGAGTCGCCATCGCTTCTAGCACTTCAATAAAGGATCTAACCAGGACAAAATCAAAGCACCACGAACCAGTCAATGCAGGAGTTTACACTATACCCTGTGGAGGCTGCGACAAGATTTATGTAGGTGAAACAGCAAGAAACCTCGACACCCGCCTCAATGAACACATTTACGCATGTAGGAACAATAACTTGAACAACGCCTGTGTACAACACCGAAATTTCACCAATCATCTCATGAAATTCAGGGACGCCCGATTAGTGATCAAAGAAACTAATTTCCGCAGACACAAGTGCCTCGAATCAGCACTGATCGCTGTTTCGAATACAATTAAACAAAACAACGGCAGCTTCACCATCTCCGAAGTCTTAGCAAGAATCCTCCTGAAAACAGTAAACATAGTCTCTCCTGTTATACTACACAAAGCACAGAGAGTGAACACTGAAACAAGCTGCCTCTATCCAGTCTATATTTGTCCAACCTATTTTTATGTTACCCAAGTAATAGCTTTTATATCCTTTTACTCATGTACGAATTAATTGCTCTACCATATTGTATTACTACTACAACTTTTGCCACTACTACTACTACTACTACCACCACCACTAGTGAACATCGAAATGGTACCTCACTCTGAGCCTTTATATACCCTCTGTGTCCATATACTGTTTGTATCGGCTTGACAAAGCTCCTGGAGACCGAAACGTTGCCACAATAAAATGTCACATTAGTTGCACTTGTGTCCTTTTACTTTACATATTGTCGGTAATTCTACCAACATTATTACAGTCTGGCATCTTGTTAAATTAGACACATGTGCAACACTTGGGTATCTTTATTGAGGAAACGTTTCGCCACACTGGCTTCATCAGTCCATACAAAGGAGAATGGTGAAGAACAGGAGTTTGAGTTAATCAGTCCCTCAGCCTTGAGTCGATGCAATCAGTCCATCATTCCTGAAAAGAATACAGCATATATGCGAAGAAGTGGCTTATGTACTGTAGACTTACATACTTATACACTATGGACTGATGAAGCCACTGTGTGGCGATATGTTTCCACAATAAAGATACCCAAGTGTTGCACATGTGTCTAATTTATCAACTTGTCAGTTCTCTGAACCATTTATCTACATCTGGCATCTTCCCCAAACTTAATAACCTTATATTTGATGGGATTGAATTCAAGCAACCATTTATCTGATCTATTTGTATTCTCATTAGTTTTTACACCAACGAACAGAGGTACATCTGACTCGACTAACGACATTGTAATGCCAGGATTGCAAACTAACCATACCATGGACGGGGATAGAACCCGCGATCAGAGAGTCATAAAACTTGGTCTGGAGTTTTATGATTCTCTCTCTTATCCCTGGTTCTGTCCCCGCCCGTGGTATGGTTTACATCTGACTCATTTCCATCTGTTATGTGAGTCACACCACTTGTTACTCGTACCCATTCTGACATCGCTGTCTGAACAGTCCATCTTTGCTTCCGGAGAACGTTAAAAATTATTCCAGCTTCTCAAGTTCTGTCCCAGTCCTGTGTGTGGTACAGTATCATATTGCTTCTTGGGGTCTAACTAAAAACAATCTCTCTCCTGCCTCACTTACATTACTGGTTGCTGTTTAAGAAACCAATTCTTAGCAAGTGCGTTACCACTCTGTTTATTTGCTCCATTACCTTACACGGTACACACATCACCGAAACCGACCTGTTTGTTTGTGTGTGTGTGTGTGTGTGTGTGTGTGTGTGTGTGTGTGTGTGTGTGTGTGTGTGTGTGTGTGTGTGTGTGTTGGTAAGTATAAAGCGAGGATCAACAGTGTAGTTATCATCACTGCGAGAGCAACACATCTCGGGGGAGGTCACCATGGCAACATTTAGGTGCGTGCAGCTTCTGGTGTTGGCTGTTACAGCGGCTGCTCAATCAACACAAGTTTTACAGGAATTATCCAACACCCTCCTCCTCAACCAGCTGGCAATATCTAATGTGCTAGCAGAGAGAGACTCAGGCGTCAGAGGTAAGAACAACAACAGTAGTGTGATGATGGTAATGTGCTAGCAGAGAGAGACTCAGGCATCAGAGGTAAGAACAACAACAGTAGTGTGATGATGGTAATGTGCTAGCAGAGAGAGACTCAGGCATCAGAGGTAAGAACAACAACAGTAGTGTGATGATGGTAATGTGCTAGCAGAGAGAGACTCAGGCGTCAGAGGTAAGAACAACAACAGTAGTGTGATGATGGTAATGTGCTAGCAGAGAGAGACTCAGGCATCAGAGGTAAGAATAACAACAGTAGTGTGATGATGGTAATGTGCTAGCAGAGAGAGACTCAGGCGTCAGAGGTAATGAATAGCAGAGAGAGACAACAGTAAGTAGTGATGATGGTAATGTGCTAGCAGAGAGAGACTCAGGCGTCAGAGGTAAGAACAACAACAGTAGTGTGATGATGGTAATGTGCTAGCAGAGAGAGACTCAGGCATCAGAGGTAAGAACAACAACAGTAGTGTGATGATGGTAATGTGCTAGCAGAGAGAGACTCAGGCATCAGAGGTAAGAACAACAACAGTAGTGTGATGATGGTAATGTGCTAGCAGAGAGAGACTCAGGCGTCAGAGGTAAGAATAACAACAGTAGTGTGATGATGGTAATGTGCTAGCAGAGAGAGACTCAGGCATCAGAGGTAAGAACAACAACAGTAGTGTGATGATGGTAATGTGCTAGCAGAGAGAGACTCAGGCGTCAGAGGTAAGAATAACAACAGTAGTGTGATGATGGTAATGTGCTAGCAGAGAGAGACTCAGGCGTCAGAGGTAAGAATAACAACAGTAGTGTGATGCTGTAGAGTACAATTGAAGATGGAGTCGTGGCTTACTAGAGGAGCCACACCTCGTGGTTATAGTATTTTTATGTAGCAGTAATTTGAGTTTTGTTGGCAGGTTTTGTGTTCGAGATTAATTACACTTATGTAATCTCCAGCTTCATTTATTATGTCTTACTCTTAACTTGTCGTTGGGTAACATAAATTATCTGTATATTTGTGTACAAAAACAGAAAGTTTTAATTCTCAGATATTATAATAATAATAATAATAATAATAATAATAATAATAATAATAATTAATAATAATAATAATAATAATAGTTTATTAGGACATGATACATAGTTGTACAAAGTATTATAGTAGTTGGGTGTACATGTCAAAAACCCCTTGTATGCAGAGCATTATAGACAGGCTTAAAATTAACTTAAGACTATATAAGCTATAATAGAGTTGCAATGGTAACAGCTACAGTAAACAATTTACAATATCAAGTACAATTGAATATTTTAAACAATGAAATTTGAGCATTTCAGTTTTGAATCATTATAGTTTTATAATTTTGTAATATTACTGTGAATAATATAACAAAATGATCAGTTTAATATATGTAGTCGTACAATTTAATAATCAAATCAAATCAATGATCTGTAGTGTAGTAACAGGTCATATGGTCATTAGATGAGTTACATTGTATTCATGAGAATGGATTATTCTATTAGGTAATGCTATAAAAACATAGTTTGGTAAGGTTTCTCTAATTATACAACTGGGTTATGCATTTGTGAAATATAAGTTATTCAATATTTGCATTAGATTAGATATGAGAATTTATTGATCTTTCAGCATTTAATTATGGGGTCCTAAGGCTAGGGAAGTAACACAGTGAGTAATGATGTTTTGAGGCAGTAGAAAGTGATTTGTTAACTGTGTAGGTAAAGTTAAATTAAATACTGTGTAATTAGTTTTGGGTGAGTAAACGGTTTTTATGAAGAGTCTTGAATTAATATACAGAGAGTGTTTCTTTGGTAATCACTGGTAATGAATTCCAAATTTTTGGGCCTTTTATGTGCATTGAGTTTTTACATAGTGTGAGATGGACACGGGGAACATCTGTGCCTTGTGTTATGGTCATGTGTTCTGTTGAGGTTGGTAAAGAGAAGTATGAGTGGAGGGTTTATGTCTGATTTTGTTCTATATATGTAGTAGGCATTTTAATAAGTATAAGTATGGATGTCTTATACGTTGAGTAAGGTTAGAGCTTTGAATATTGGTGGAGTATGCTGCCTAGAATGGGAATTTATTATCATTCTGACTGCAGCCTTTTGCTGGGTAATTAATGGTCTGATATGATTGATTGTTGTTGACCCCCATGCACAGGCGAGATAGGGGTAAATGAGTGAGTGATATAGTGCAAGGAGAGCTGATTGTGGAACATAGTACCGTATCTTTTCTTGGAAATTTGTTGTACATGTGTCTGAAATTTGAGGCTATTATCAAGGTGGATTTCTAAGAACTTTCCCTCTGTGAGTTTCGTGATAGGTGATCCGTTTATCATTATGATAAAAGGATCATCTGTAGTTCTGTTCCCAAAATAAATGAAGTAGGTTTTGTCAATAATGAGAGTAAACTTGTTAATCGTCATCCAGGTTGATATTTTCTGTGATTCGGTATTTACAGTATTGGCTAGCATAACTGGGCTCGGGTGAGAGAAGACGTATGTAGTGTCATCTGCAAACAGTGTAGGTTTGAGTAGTTGCGATGCATTTGGTAGGTCGTTTATGTAAATGAGAAAGAGAAGAGGGCCAAGGACACTTCCCTGTGGGACACCAACTGTAATTGGCTGTGTGGAAGAGTTTACTACATTTGTGTACACATATTGGCTTCTGTTGCTGAGGTAAGACTTAAGGTAGTTGAGGGAGTGCCCTCTTATACCATAGTGCGATAATTTTGTGTGCAGCGAATCATGATCAACTGCATCAAAAACTTTACGTAAATCAATGGAAATCTCCAATGGGACTTTTTTTTCTCTAGTGCAGTGTATATTTGTTCTAGCATGTGTATAATAGCATCATTCGTGTTTTTTATTAGGCCTGAACCCAAACTGACAGGGGTTGAGTATGTTGGGGGAGATGAGGTAGGAATAGATTCGCGTATGAATTAATTTTTCAAAGATTTTAGAGAGAAGGAATAATCCTCATAACATTACACACGATGCAGGTTAGTGACACTCACTTGTAATTCAATGCCAAATATTGGTCCCCTTTTTAAATATTGTGACTACATTCTCAGTTTTCCAGACCTGTGTCAGTCGATGTGTGTGTATGTGTGTGTGTGTGTGTGTGTCTGTATGTGTCTGTATGTGTGTATGCTCCCCTAGTGTGGTTGCAGGGGTCGACTCACCGCTCCTGGCCCCGCCTCTTCATTGGTCGCTACTACGTCACACTTCCTGCCCCATGAGGTTTATCATACTTCTTCTGATCCTACCTCCACTACATCACTTCCCAGACTATTCCACTTCCTGACAACTAGTTTCCTTATGTGCTTGGCTAGGTGTGGGTTCCAAACTGGTGCCGCATACTCCAATATGGGCCTAACGTACACAGTGCACAGGGTCCTGAAAGATTCCTTATTAAGTTGTCAGAATGCTGTTCTGAGGTTTGCCAGGCGCCTGTATGCTGCAGCAGTTATTTGGTTGATGTACTCCTCAGGAGATGTGCCTGGTGTTATACTCACCCCAAGATTCTTATCCTTGTGTGAGGTTTGTAATCTCTGTCCTCCTAGACTGTACTCCGTTGGCGGTCTTCTTTGCCCCTCACAAATCTTCATGACTTTGCACTTGGTGGGATTGAACTCCAGAAGCCAGTTGCTGGAGCAGGCCTAGAGCCTGTTCAGATCCTTTTGTAATCTGCCTGGTCCTAGTCCGATTAAATACTTCTCATCAACTTCACATCATCTGCAAACAGGGACTCGCCGTCGTCTTCTTGACAGGTATTCCCTGATCTATTGTAGTGCCTTCCATGTTATCCCTGCTTGGTCCTCCAGGTTTTGCACTAATCTCTTGAGTGTATGGAACTGTGTCAAACACCTTACAGTCCAAGAAAATGCAATCTACCCACCCCTCTCTCTCTCTCTTGTCTTACTGCTATCACCCTGTCATAGAACTCCAGTAGGTTTGTGACACAGGATTTCCCGTCCCTGAACCCGTGCTGGCTGTCGTTGATAAGCTCGTTTATCTCTAGGTGCCCCAACACTCTTCTCCTGATAATCTTTTCAATGACTTTGCATATTATGCATGTCAGTGACATTGGTCTGTAGTTTAATGTTGCGTGTCTGTCTCCTTTCTTAAAAATTGGGAGTGCATTTACTGTCTTCCACACCTCAGGTAGTCGTCCTGTTTCGATAGATGTGTTTAAGATTGTTGTTAGTGGCAGACACAGTGCCTCTGCTCCTTCTCCCAGGACCCACAGAGAGATGTTTTCCGGTCCCACCACCTTTGAGGCATCTAGTTCATTTAGCAGTCTCTTCATCTCCTCCTTGGTTGTGTGTATTGCATCCAGCAGCAGTTGGTGTACCCCACAATTCCGGCTTTCTGAAGTCTTTTCTGTTTCCACTGAAAATATTCTTTGGATCTCATGTTGAGTTCCTCACATATTTCTAGGTCGTTTCTTGTAAACTCCCCATCTTCCTTCCTCAGCCTGATTACCTGGTCCTCCTGATGTGGCTGCACAACAGCTTCGGCTCAGACTTGACTTTCGATGCTATGTCGTTTTCGTATTGCTGCTGTACCTCCCTCCTTATCTGTGCATATTCGTTTCTGGCTCTTCGACTAATCTCTTTATTTTTCCATTCTCTAGCGCACTTAGTTTTGGCTTCTGCGCCTTCGGGTGAACCAAGGGCTCGTTCTGTTCTTCCCCATTATTTCTGTTGCCCTTAGGAGCGAACCTCTCCTCTTCTTCTTTGCATTTTGTTGTCACTTTTTCCATCATTTTATTTACTGTTTTTTCCCGCCAGTTCCCTTTTCCAATGTACCTCATACAGGAAATTCTTCTTGCCTGTGTAGTCCCCTCTTTTGTAATTTGACTTCTACCATCCTACTCTTGCTGCTCGCTCTCCAGTTTTAACTTTACAATGTAGGTATTCGAAGCTGAGGACCACGTGGACACTACGTCCGAGGAGACTTTCGTATGTGATGTCCTCAATGTCTGAACTACTGAAGGTGAGTATGAGGTCCAGTCTTGCTGGATCATCCTCTCCTCTCTCTCTCTGGTGGTGTCTCTGACATGTTGATGTAGGAGGTTTTTCGATACCACCTCCATCATATTAGCTCTCCACGTATGTGTGTGTGTACTCACCTAATTGTGGTTGCAGGGGTCGAGACTCAGCTCCTGGCCCTGCCTCTTCACTGAGTGCTACTAGGTACTCTCTCTCCCTGCTCCATGAGCTTTATCATACCTAGTCTTAAAACTATGTATGGTTCCTGCCTCCACCACCTCACTTGCTTGGCTATTCCACTTCCTGACTATTCATTGACTGAAGAAATACTTCCTAACATCCCTTTAACTCAACTGAGTCTTCAACTTCCAATTGTGACCCCTTGTTTCTGTGTCCCATCTCTGAAACATCCTGTCTCTGTCCACCTTGTCTATTCCACGCAGTATTTTGTATGTCGTTATCATGTCTCCCCTGACCCTTCTGTCCTCCAGTGCCGTCAGGCAGATTTCCCTTAACCTTTCTTCGTAGGACATTCCCTTTAGCTCTGGAACTAACCTTGTCGCAAACCTTTGCACTTTCTCTAATTTCTTGGCGTGCTTGACCAGGTATGGGTTACAAACTGGTACTGCATACTCCAGTATGGGCCTGATATACATGGTGTACAGTGTCTTGAACGATTCCTTACTAAGGTATCGGAACGCTATTCTCAGGTTTGCCAGGCGCCCGTATGCTGCAGCAGTTATCTGGTTGATGTGTGCTTTTGGAGACGTGCTCGGCGTTATGCTCACCCCAAGATCTTTCTCCTTGAGCGAGGTTTGCAGTCTTTGCCCACCTAGCCTATACTCTGTCAGAGGTCTTCTTTGTCCTTCCCAAATCTTCAGGACTTTGCATTTGGCAGGGTTAAATTCGAGAAGCCAGTTGCTGGACCACGTGTCCAGCCTGTCCAGGTCTTTTTGTAGTCCTGTCTGATCTTCATCTGATTTAATTCTCCTCATTAACTTCACATCATCTGCAAACAGGAACACTTCTGAGTCTATCCCTTCCATCATGTCATTACATATACCAAAAATAGCAGTGGTCCTAGGACCGACCCCTGTGGGACCCCGCTCGTCACAGGTGCCCACTGTGATACCTTATCACGTGTGTGTGTGTGTGTGTGTGTGTGTTTACTTACCTATTTGTAGTTACAGGGGTCGATTCACAGCTCCTGGCCCCGTGTATGTGTTTGTGTTAGGTACCAGTTGTCAAAGGAGCGTGTCGATAGGCACTTAGCCTGTCTTGTTTCAAAGGCGTGAGTGTGTGTGTGTGTGCGTGTTTGTTTGTGTGTGTGTTTGTGTGTGTGTTTGTGTGTGTGTTTGTGTGTGTGTGTACTCACCTAGTTGAGGTTGAAGGGGTCGAGTCCAAGCTCCTGGCCCCGGTGTGTGTGTGTGTTTTTGTGTGTTTTTTTGTGTGTGTGCTTGTGTGTGTGTGTGTGTGTGTGTGTGTGTGTGTGTGTGTGTGTGTGTGTGTGTGTGTGTGTGTGTGTGTTTGTCTGTGTTTTGTGTGTGTGTGTGTGTGTGTGTGTGTGTGTGTGTGTGTGTGTGTGTTTTTGTGTGTGTGTGTGTGTGTGTGTGTACTCACCTAGTTGAGGTTGCGGGGGTCGAGTCCGAGCTCCTGGCCCCGCCTCTTCACTGATCGCTACTAGGTCACTCTCCCTGAGCCGTGAGCTTTATCATACCTCTGCTTAAAGCTATGTATGGATCCTGCTTCCACTACATCGCTTCCCAAACTATTCCACTTACTGACTACTCTGTGGCTGAAGAAATACTTCCTAACATCCCTGTGATTCATCTGTGTCTTCAGCTTCCAACTGTGTCCCCTTGTTACAGTATTCAATCTCTGGAACATCCTGTCTTTGTCCACCTTGTCAATTCCTCTCAGTATTTTGTATGTCGTTATCATGTCCCCCCTATTTCTCCTGTCCTCCAGTGTCGTCAGGTTGATTTCCCTTAACCTCTCCTCGTAGGACATACCTCTTAGCTCTGGGACTAGTCTTGTTGCAAACCTTTGCACTTTCTCTAGTTTCTTCACGTGCTTGGCTAGGTGTGGGTTCCAAACTGGTGCCGCATACTCCAATATGGGCCTAACGTACACGGTGTACAGGGTCCTGAATGATTCCTTATTAAGATGTCGGAATGCTGTTCTGAGGTTTGCTAGGCGCCCATATGCTGCAGCAGTTATTTGGTTGATGTGCGCTTCAGGAGATGTGCCTGGTGTTATACTCACCCCAAGATCTTTTTCCTTGAGTGAGGTTTGTAGTCTCTGACCCCCTAGACTGTACTCCGTCTGCGGCCTTCTTTGCCCTTCCCCAATCTTCATGACTTTGCACTTGGTGGGATTGAACTCCAGGAGCCAATTGCTGGACCAGGTCTGCAGCCTGTCCAGATCCCTTTGTAGTTCTGCCTGGTCTTCGATCGAGTGAATTCTTCTCATCAACTTCACGTCATCTGCAAACAGGGACACCTCAGAGTCTATTCCTTCCGTCATGTCGTTCACAAATACCAGAAACAGCACTGGTCCTAGGACTGACCCCTGCGGGACCCCGCTGGTCACAGGTGCCCACTCTGACACCTCGCCACGTACCATGACTCGCTGCTGTCTTCCTGACAAGTATTCCCTGATCCATTGTAGTGCCTTCCCTGTTATCCCTGCTTGGTCCTCCAGTTTTTGCACCAATCTCTTGTGTGGAACTGTGTCAAACGCCTTCTTGCAGTCCAAGAAAATGCAATCCACCCACCCCTCTCTCTCTTGTCTTACTGCTGTCACCATGTCATAGAACTCCAGTAGGTTTGTGACACAGGATTTCCCGTCCCTGAAACCATGTTGGCTGCTGTTGATGAGATCGTTCCTTTCTAGGTGTTCCACCACTCTTCTCCTGATAATCTTCTCCATGATTTTGCATACTTTACATGTCAGTGACACTGGTCTGTAGTTTAATGCTTCATGTCTGTCTCCTTTTTTAAAGATTGGGACTACATTTGCTGTCTTCCATGCCTCAGGCAATCTCCCTGTTTCGATAGATGTATTGAATATTGTTGTTAGGGGTACACATAGCGCCTCTGCTCCCTCTCTCAATACCCATGGGGAGATGTTATCTGGCCCCATTGCCTTTGAGGTATCTAACTCACTCAGAAGCCTCTTCACTTCTTCCTCGGTTGTGTGCACTGTGTCCAGCACTTGGTGGTGTGCCCCACCTCTCCGTCTTTCTGGAGTCCCTTCTGTCTCCTCTGTGAACACTTCTTTGAATCTCTTGTTGAGTTCTTCACATACTTCACGGTCATTTCTTGTTGTCTCTCCTCCTTCCTTCCTTAGCCTGATTACCTGGTCCTTGACTGTTGTTTTCCTCCTGATGTGGCTGTACAACAGTTTCGGGTCAGATTTGGCTTTCGCTGCTATGTCATTTTCTTATTGTCTTTGGGCCTCCCTTCTTATCTGTGCATATTCGTTTCTGGCTCTACGACTGTTCTCCTTATTCTCCTGGGTCCTTTGCCTTCTATATTTCTTCCATTTCCTAGCACACTTGGTTTTTGCCTCCCTGCACCTTTGGGTAAACCATGGGCTCATCCTGGCTTTTTCATTATTCCTGTTACCCTTGGGTACAAACCTCTCCTCAGCCTCCTTGCATTTTGTTGCTACATATTCCATCATCTCATTAACTGGCTTCCCTGCCAGTTCTCTGTCCCACTGAACCCCGTTCAGGTAGTTCCTCATTCCTGTGTAGTCCCCTTTCTTGTAGTTTGGCTTCATTCGTCCTGGCCTTCCTGCTTCTCCCTCCACTTGTAGCTCTACTGTGTATTCGAAGCTTAAAACCACATGGTCACTGGCCCCAAGGGGTCTTTCATATGTGATGTCCTCGATATCTGCACTACTCAAGGTGAATACTAAGTCCAGCCTTGCTGGTTCATCCTCTCCTCTCTCTCTTGTAGTGTCCCTTACGTGTTGGCACATGAAGTTTTCCAGTACCACCTCCATCATCTTAGCCCTCCATGTATCTTGGCCCCCATGTGGGTCCAAGTTCTCCCAATCGATCTCCTTGTGGTTAAAGTCACCCATGATCAGGAGCTTTGCCCTGCATGCATGAGCTCTTCTGTGTGTGTGTGTGTGTGTGTGTGTGTGTTTGTGTTTGTGTGTGTGTGTGTTTGTGTGTGTGTGTTTGTCTGTGTTTTGTGTGTGTTTGTGTGTGTGTTTGTGTGTATGTTTGTGTGTGTGTGTGTGTGTGTGTGTGTGTTTTATACCTGAACAGATCAATCGATTTTATTGTTTTTCTTAAGAAGTTTTATGGGAAGTGAAGTCATTGTTATCACTCCTAGAACAAAGACTTTCATACACAAGATTCATTGTTCAGGTCTCATCCATTTATAAAACTCAATTGGGGCAAATGATACATAACAGGAAGGAAGCAACGATGTAAATGCAGATAAATCATGGAACGGATGGGACTTGAACTCATGGCAAGTGAGTTCTAAAACTCACAGACCAGTGCGTTAACCACTGGGCCACCTGGCTCTTATAAGAGTCATCCAAACAGGTATATTGCTATACACTATAGGAAGGTTAGCATAGGTCACCACGGTGACCACAAATGTAGGTTTTCACAGACGAATGCCACACCAGCGTGGCTGTGTCGTACTCTAGTTCAAGTCCCTTCAAAGCCGCCATCAAGACTTACAAAATCAAAATAACGCGACTGCATGCTCCTTGAATTATTCTCCAAGCACGGGTCTTCAGACTCTGGCTTGTGGAATGTCGTAGCAGTGTACATTACTGCCTTGGTGTGCCGCTGTTATCCCTGTGGAGGGAAGCCCTGTGGCGGTGCCCTGGCGTGCCGTAGTCGATGAGAAGGGTCGTAGTAAGGAGGGTCGTAGTAGGTGAGGAGGGTCGTAGTAGAAAAGGGGGGTCGTAGTCGATGAGGGCCGTAGTAGGTGAGAAGGGTCGTAGCAGGTGAGGGGTCGTGGGTGAGAAGGGTCGTAGTATATGAGGGAGTTGTATGTGAAGAGGGTAGCAGGTGAAGAGCATCGTAGTAGGTGAGGAGGGTTGTAGCAGGTGAGGAGGGTCATAGTGAGGGGGGCCGTAGGTGAGTGGGGTTGTAGTAAGTAAGAAGGATCAGAGTAGATAAGAAGGGTCGTAGTAGGTAGGTGGGTGCCGGGTTAAGACTGTATCAAGGAGTGATAATGTCAGAGGATCTTACCTACAAAACCATAACAATGAATCTACCACATCTGCTAGAAAAATGATAGGATGGATAATGAGAACCTTTAAAACTAGGGACGCCAGGCCCACGATAATTCTCATCAAAACGCTTGTTCTCTCTAGGCTGGAATACTGCTGTACACTAACTGCCCCCTTCAAGGCAGGCAAAATTGCAGACCTGGAGAATGTACAAAGAACTTTCATGGCACACATAAGTACAATAAAGCACCTAAATTACTGGTATCGGTTGAAGTCCCTTGATTTGTATTCCCCGGAACGCAGGCGAGAGAGATACATGATAATATACACTTGGAAAATTCTAGAGGGATTCGTACCAAACCTGCACACGAAAATCACTCCCTATGAAAGCAAAAGATTGGACAGGAGATGCAACATTCCCCCGGTGAAAAGCAGGGGCGCCACGAGTACACTGAGTAACAACACAGTAAGTGTCCGGGGCCCAAAACTGTTCAACTGCCTCTCAGCATACATAAGGGGGATTACCAATAGACTCCTGGCTGTCTTCAAGAAGGCACTGGACAGGCACCTAAAGTCAGTACCTGACCAACCGGGCTGTGGTTCGTACATCAGCTTGCGTTCGGCCCGCAGTTCAGCCTGGTTGATCAAACCCTGATACGCCACGAGGCCTAGTCTCAGACCGAGCCGGGGGGGAAGGGGTTGACCCCGAAAACCTCCAGGTAGAAGCACTGCAGTAGGTCTGCTGGCCCATGCTCGGCAGGTCTAATTCACACCCACTCATGTACCTGTGTTAACCAATTTTTGCTTCAGTGTTTCCAAGGTTCTCGCTTCAATAGAACTTCTCGAGAGTTTATTTCACTCATAAGAAAGGAGGAACACTGCAGCAGGCCTGTTGGCCCATACTAGGCAGGTCCTTTGCAATTCCTCCCACTAACAAACATTTGACCAACCCAATTTTCAATGCTACCCAAGAAATAAGCTCTGATGTGCAAGTCCCACTCAAATCCAACCCCTCCCACTCATGTATTTATCCAACCTAAATTTGAAGCTACCCAAAGTCCCAGCCTCAATAACCCAACTAGGTAGACTGTTCCACTCATCAACTACCCTATTTCCAAACCAATACTTTCCTATATCCTTTCTAAATCTAAACTTATCTAATTTAAATCCATTACTTCGGGTTCTCTCTTGGAGAGACATCCTCAAGACCTTGTTAATATCCCCTTTATTAATACCTATCTTCCACTTATACACTTCGATCAGGTCTCCCCTCATTCTTCGTCTAACAAGTGAATGTAACTTAAGAGTCTTTGAATGTAACTTAAGAGTCCACAAATCTATTACCAAACTTATACTTTCCTAAATTCTTACAACTTGTTAAATTAGACACATGTGCAACTCTTGGGTATCTTTATTGAGGAAACGTTTCCCCACACAGTGGCTTCATCAGTCCATACAAAGGATAAACTTGAAGAACAGGTGGAGAATGAGGCAATCAGTCCCTCAACCAAGAGTTGCACATGTGTCTAATTTAACAACGTGTCGGTTCTGTGAACCATTCATCTACAATCCTGTCAGACACTGCAACTTCTTGGGATCTTAATACTTGGGAATTCTTCACTTGCCTAACCCTTGGGCACGACCTACTTCCACATTGAACAATGTGACACCACCTACCACTGCTGCACCTCTCCTGCCTACGGTTTATAAGCTGCTTCTCCGCTCATATGCCGTATTCTATTCAAGATTGATGGACTGACCACATCGACTCAAGGCTGAGGGACTGATTACCTCATTCTCCTGATGATTGAGACACTTATGCAGCATATGGAAATCTTTATTCAGGAAACGTTTCGCCACACAGTGGCTTTATCAGTCCAATACAAAGATGAAGGCGTAAGGAGAGGAGGAGAATGAGGTAATCAGTCCCTCAACCTGGAGTCGATGTGTTTAGTCCATCAATCTTGTAGAATGTACAGCATAGGGCCGTAGACGTGGCTTATATACTGTAGTGAGGTGACGTGAAGCAGATGGAGGCGGGGTCATAGTGGTACCATCCACTAGTCGAAGTAGGTCTTCGTCCAAAGGTTGAACAAGTGTTGAAGAATTCTTTGTAACAAGATCCCATGATGCTGCAGTGTCTGACAGTTGTGATGAATGGTTTGAAAAACCGACAAGTTGAAGATTGAGACACTTATGCAGCATATGGAAATCTTTATTCAGGAAACGTTTCGCCACACAGTGGCTTCATCATGAACGGGGGAACGGCTGCTAGAATAGTGTAGGTGAGTGCGAGTCGAGTCGACTACGAGTGGAAGGGGACCAGTGTAGGTACAGATGCCAGAGTGAATGCAAGGTCTGTTTAAGATCAATGATGCCCTTCTTATCTCACCTGTGTCGGATGACCCAAGCCGACAATCAAGGCTAAAATAAAGACAAGATTACAAACCAATCGAGAAATCACATGGTAGGCATGTGACCTTTAAAAGAAATGGTGAGGATTTAAATAATGACATTACACTACGTAAGTCCAAATCATGACAGGAAAAATTTGTGAAACCTAAACAAGAGTGAAGCTCTTGCTTAAACCAAATTAATCCAAACAAATAATAAATTAAATAGGAGTTGAAAGAATACTTGCAAATTTGATGGGAGCCGAAAGTCAAGTAACTGAGAACTGGATGGAGGGACTCACGAAATCATAATGATACGATTGCACTCTGACCGCGGGTTTGAACCCGCTGTCAGTGTCTCAAAACTCGACGGTCTGGAGTTTTGAGACTCTCTGACAGCGGGTTTAAACCCCACCCGTGGTATGGTTCGGTCGGAGGGACACGCATCACCTCCCACCGGGTGAAGAAGGGAAGGGGGTAGCGGGAACTATGCCCTCACCTAACAGAACAAGCAGATTGCCCAATAAACTTCCATCATTATTCATTCATACTCCCACTTCTGTCTAATGAACTTCTCACTCACATGTCCCCACTCTAATTTCTCCCCATTTAGGCAAACTCTGTTACCTATCTGTTAACCACGCCACTACCCAGGAAAAACATTTCCTTCCTATTACACGTGTCTCTAATTTCCTCAATAATCTCCGGTATAGAACTGTAGCAAAGATCTTACTGACGCCCATATACAAAATATCATATTTACGATCTACCACTTAAAATATCTTATTGAAAAAAATTAGTAAATTAACAAGGCAAGAATTCCCCTTGGTAAAAGTGTTGAGCGTCAGTGACCAATTCATATGTTTCAAGGCGGCTTCGAATGGTCTCGGAAATTACTGATTCCATCAGTTTTCTCACAAAAGAGGTTATATTTATTGGTCTATAATTTGAAGCTATTGACCTGTCTCCTGCTTTGTAGTTAGGTATTACATTCCTTTATAATCCTTGAGAACAGCTCATCCGAGTCCGATAATTTCTTTAGTTTTGACTTAACAAATAGTCTGAGAACCTTGTCACTTGTGACTTTGATCGTACATACAATAACTTATTTTCTCCTGACCTCTGGAATTTCTTTAGTCTCTTCCTGTGGTCAAGACAGAGCTGACCTGAACAATTAAGTAATCTGGTTACCAGATACCTGAAATCAAGATAACACCGTATCAATTAATTTTTTTGATAAAATAATTTCGTATACCTTAATTATATTTTTTTTATTTATACCTGAGTTTATCTAGTATTTATCTAGTATTCATCTAGTTCTATCTATCCTTATTTGATATCTTCTGGTAGCAGAAACTGAAGGAATAACAGAGTTAAAAGCTATATAACTGTGAATAGTTTTTTGTACAAGTGTTAGCTAAAAGAAATGAAAGTCTACTGACTTTCATTTCTGAAATAATATAGGAAACTAACTGTTAAGATTTTGAGGATAATTAAGAAATAATGGGGCGGCAATTTACAGAAATATATTTACTTTCCACATTAAACATTATCGAGTAATATAAATCTAGCTTTTATTTTTCACTTCAGTCATGCGTCAGTGGCTGGATGAGCTGCAGTCCAACATTACCTCTGGTAAGTATTATTTGTTTTTTGTACAGTTTTTATAGCTAATTTTTACGAATCTTTATAAACAAATCTTGATAATTAATACAAAGATTAAAAAAATACTGATGTCCGGTTCATTTTAATATTACGAGACCTCAATTACCAATTTCCATACTGTTGTAGCGGTATCATTATCACGTTACTGTTACTCTGAAACAATGTGCTAAAATCATGGAAATACATCTGTGTAAGCATAATCTTCCGCAGAATCATTAGACAGATATTCCAAGTCAAGACGAAAATGTGTGTGGTGTGTGTGTGTGTGTGTGTGTGTGTGTGTGTGTGTGTGTGTGTGTGTGTGTGTGTGTGTGTGTGTGTGTGTGTGTACTCACATAGTTGTACTCGCCTAGTTGAGGTTGCAGGGATCGAGTCCAAGCTCCTGGCCCCGCCTCTTCACTGGTCGCTACTAGGTCACTCTCCATGAACCGTGAGCTTTACCATACCTCTGCTTAAAGCTATGCATGGAATCTGCCTCCACTACATCGCTTCCCAAACTATTCCACTTCCTGACTACTCTGTGGCTGAAGAAATACTTCCTAACATCCCTGTGATTCATCTGTGTCTTCAACTTCCAACTGTTGCTGTGTCCCATCTCTGGAACATCCTGTCTTTGTCCACCTTGTCAATTACTCTCAATATTTTGTATGTCGTTATCATGTCCCCCCTATCTATCCTCCAGTGTCGTCAGGTTGATTTCCCTTAACCTCTCCTCGTAGGACATACCTCTTAACTCCGGGACTAGTCTTGTTGCAAATATATGCACTTTTTCTAGTTTCTTTACGTGCTTGGCTAGGTGTGGGTTCCAAACTGGTGCTGCATACTCCAATATGGGCCTAACGTACACGGTGTATAGGGTCCTGAACGATTCCTTATTAAGATGTCGGAATGCTGTTCTGAAGTTTGCTAAGCGCCCATATGCTGCAGCAGTTATTTGGTTGATGTGTGCTACAGGAGATATGTTTGGTGTTATACTCGCCCCAAGATCTTTTTCCTTGAGCGAAGTTTGTAGTCTCTGGCCCCCTAGACTGTACTCCGTCTGCCGTCTTCTTTGCCCTTCCCCAATCTTCATGACTTTGCACTTGGTGGGGTTGAACTCCAGGAGCCAATTGCTGGACAAGGTCTGCAGCCTGTCCAGATCCCTTTGTAGTTCTGCCTGGTCTTCGATGGAATGAATTCTTCTCATCAACTTCACGTCATCTGCAAACAGGGACACTTCGCAGACTATTCCTTCCGTCATGTCGTTCACAAATACCAGAAACAGCACTGGTCCTAGAACTGACCCCTGTGAAACGCCTCTGGTCACAGGCGCCCACTCTGACACCTCGCCACGTACCATGACTCGCTGCTGACTTCCTGACACGTATTCCCTGATCCATTATAGTGCCTTCCCTGTTATCCCTGCTTGGTTCTCAAGTTTTTGCACTAATCTCTTGTGTGGAACTGTGTCAAACGCCTTCTTGCAGTCCAAGAAAATGCAATCCACCCACCCCTCTCTCTCTCTTGTCTTACTGCTGTCACCATGTCATAGAACTCCAGTAGGTTTGTGACACAGAATTTCCCGTCTCTGAAACCATGTTGGCTGCTGTTGATGAGATCATTCCTTTCTAGGTGTTCCACCACTCTTCTCCTGATAATCTTCTCCATGACTTTGCATACTATACATGTCAGTGAGACTGGTCTGTAGTTTAGTGCTTCATGTCTGTCTCCTTTTTTAAAGATTGGGACTACATTTGCTGTCTTCCATGCCTCAGGCAATCT
>NC_091366.1:16971674-16979174 GCF_038502225.1 Cherax quadricarinatus
TGGTTCATCCTCCCCTCTCTCTCTCTCTTGTAGTGTCTCTGACGTGTTGATGCATGAGGTTTCCCAGTACCACATCCATCATCTTGGCTCTCCATGTATCAGGAACTCTGTGAGGCTCCAGGCTTTCCCAGTCAATCTCCCTATGGTTGAAATAACTTTGCTCTGCACGATTGAGCTCTTCGTGCCACCTCAGCCAGTGTGTCCACGATCGCTCTTTTGTTCTCTTCATATTCCTCTCTTGGCCTCCTGCAGTTCTGTGGTGGGTTATACATCACTGCAATGGCTACCTTATGTTCCCCAGACTGAATTGTAGCTACTATGTAGTCCCTTTCTTCAATCTCGCCCACACCTTCCATTTCCTCAAAACTCCAACGGTTCTTTATGAGTCGTGCAACCTCACCTCCCCCTCTGCTCCTTCTGTCTTTCCTCAGGATCTGATATCCCAGTGGGAAGACTGCATCTGTTATTGTCCCAGTAAATTTCGTTTCTGTGACTGCTATGATGTCTGGGGACTTCTCATTTATTCTTTCATGCCACTCCTCGTATTTACTTGATAATCCATCTGCGTTCATGTACCACACCTTCAACTTCTTATCTATCACGGTGGTCCTGGGAAAATATTGGTGGTTTGGGGAGTGGGAGCCCTGGAGGGGGCCTATGGGGGTGTGCAGTGTAGGTGGGGTTTGTGATGGAGGGGTGAGGGCACAAATAACATCCATGAGGATCTGCTGTAGGGTGGGGTTTGTGATGTGGGGGGTAGGGGGAGAGGGAACAGTGTGTGGGTTTTGGCTTAGATTGTAATGTTGCATTGGGGTTGTCGCAGTTTGGTTGGGGTTTGTGATGGGGGGAGGGGGCAGAGTGCCCAAAGGGGGCTGCTGTAGGGGGTGGGGCTTGTGATGGGGGGTGGGGGTAGAGGGAACAGTGTGTGGGTTTTGGTTTAGATTGATCAGTTGCTTTGGGGTTGTTGTGGTTGGAGACCTGCGGGTGTTTCTGCAAGGTGTGTTTGCCCTTCCACCTGAGTCCGGGTTCTGCTCATCTTCATCAATGCAGCTCATTCCTCCTTTCATCTTTGCACCCTCTCTCTCAGTATCACCCTTTCTCCTTGTGTTCTATCGTGATTGAGGTACACTCTCTGGTACTCTGGATTGTCCCTCAGTCGTGCTTTCTCCTGCAGGATCCTGGTTCGAGCTGATTCTGCCTTGAAAATTACTTTGACCGGCCATATCCCTCCACTCGCAAACCACCCAATTCTCCGAAAATTTGTCACTTGGGTCATGTCTCCCTCACCTATCTTTTCATGATACCTTCTATCGCTTTCTTCTGGTTTCTTTAGTCGTAGGTTTCCCCTTCGACTTCTTGGAGCCCGTAGACAAACACTGATCTTTTCCTCTCCTCCTTCCACTGTTTCTCCCTCTGCATCCTCTGAAGTGTTTTAGTTCCTTCCGTCGAAACGTTCCCGCTTTTAATCCCTGCCCTTGCTGCATCCCCTATGCTCGGTGGACTGTCTTTCCAGCTCAGCTGCTCCTTGCCACTGTAGTTGTCTGTTGGGGTCTCTGCATACGTCATAGCTCCTTCATTGTCTACAGGTCTCTCAATTGTGCATATCGTTACCTGGACCCCTACAGTCCCTTTGTGTGTGACTGGTATTGAGATCCCTGATGTCATGTCTGTACTGCCATTTCTCTCTCTTTTCTGTTTAAGGTGTTTTAGTTCCTCGTTTAAGCACTATCTTATCTTCTGCTGCTAAGACTTGTAGTCCCCACTTTCTGCTCTCCTCAGCCATCCTCTCCTCCATTCTCCTGCCAAGCTCTGCTAGCTTCCTTCCCCACTCTTCCTCCAGTTTTTTGAGCTCTACTTCCCAATCTTTCCTCCCAGGTTCTTCTCTCCCGGGTTCATCCCCCAGACCCCTGGGTCTTCGCCCTCTTTGGTTACCCATTTTTTTTTTTTACCACAGATAGGAGTTGATGTGTTTTATCCCAGAAACAAGCTTAAGTATTTTCAGAGTGTGTGCGGGGGGGGGAGGGAAGAGGTGAGGGAGGAGATGGAAGAGGGAGAAGCCAGGGGGGAGGAGGAGGAAAGGAAGATGGGTGGAAGGTGTGAGGGAGGGGGGAAAGGTAAGGTAGGAGATGGAAGAGGGAGAAGCCGGATGGGAGGAGGAGGAAAGGAAGATGGGCGGAAGGTGCGGGGATGGGGGGGAGGGAAAAGGTAAGGGAGGAGATGGAAGAGCGAGAAGCCAGGGGGGGGGAGGAGGGAAGGAAGATGGTAGAAGGTGAAGAGGAAGGGAGAGTTAGATGAATTGGTAGGTAGATAGAAGGAGGGGGATAGAGACAGAGGGAACAAGAGAGATGGGAGAGAAAGATAGAAAGGGGGGAGAGAGAACGAGAGAGAGGGAGAGAGAGAATGAATGTGTGTGTGCTCACCTATTTGTGGTTGCAGGGGTCGAGTCCTAGCTCCTGGCCCCGCCTCTTCACCGGTTGCTACTAGGCCCTCTCTCTCCCCGCTCCATGAGCTTTATCAAACCTCGTCTTAAAACTGTGTATGGTTCCTGCCTCCACTACGTCATTTTCTAGGCTATTCCACTGCCTTACAACTCTGTGACTGAAGAAATACTTCCTAATATCTCTCTGACTCATTTGTGTCTTCAACTTCCAATTGTGGCCTCTTGTTTCTGTGTTCCCTCCCTGGAACATCCTGTCTTTGTCCACCTTGTCTATTCCACGCAGTATTTTATATGTCGTTATCATGTCTCCCCTGACCCTCCTGTCCTCCAGTGTGGTCAGGCCGATTTCCCTTAATCTTTCTTCATAGGACATTCCCCTTAGCTCTGGAACTAACCTTGTCGCAAACCTTTGTACTTTCTCTACTTTCTTGACGTGCTTTATCAAGTGCGGGTTCCAAACAGGTGCTGCATACTCCAGTATGGGCCTGACATACACGGTGTACAGTGTCTTGAATGATTCCTTACTAAGGTATCGGAATGCTGTTCTCAGGTTTGCCAGGCGCCCGTATGCTGCAGCAGTTATCTGATTGATGTGTGCTTCCGGAGACATGCTCGGTGTTATACTCACCCCAAGATCTATCTCCTTGAGTGAGGTTTGCAGTCTTTGGCCACCTAGCCTATACTCTGTCTGTGGTCTTCTGTGCCCTTCCCCTATCTTCATGACTTTGCATTTGGCAGGATTAAATTCGAGAAGCCATTTGCTGGACCAGGTGTCCAGTCTGTCCAGGTCTCTTTGAAGTCCTGCCTGGTCCTCATCAGATTTAATTCTCCTCATTAACTGTGTGTGTGTGTGTGTGTGTGTGTGTGTGTGTGTGTGTGTACTCACCTAGTTGTACTCATCTAGTTGAGGTTGCAGTGGTCGAGTCATAGCTCCTGGCCCCGCCTCTTCACTGGTAGCTACTAGGTCACTCTCCCTGAACCGTGAGCTTTATCATACCTCTGTTTAAAGCTATGGATGGATCCTGCCTCCACTACATCGCTTCCCAAACTATTCCACTTACTGACTACTCTGTGGCTGAAGAAATACTTCCTAACATCCCTGTGATTCATCTGTGTCTTCAGCTTCCAACTGTGTCCCCTTGTTACTGTGTCCAATCTCTGGAACATCCTGTCTTTGTCCACCTTGTCAATTCCTCTCAGTATTTTGTATGTCGTTATCATGTCCCCCCTATCTCTCCTGTCCTCCAGTGTCGTCAGGTTGATTTCCCTTAACCTCTCCTCGTAGGACATACCTCTTAGCTCTGGGACTAGTCTTGTTGCAAACCTTTGCACTTTCTCTAGTTCCTTCACGTGCTTGGCTAGGTGTGGGTTCCAAACTGGTGCCGCATACTCCAATATGGGCCTAACATACACGGTGTACAGGGTCCTGAATGATTCCTTATTAAGATGTCGGAATGCAGTTCTGAGGTTTGCTAGGCGCCCATATGCTGCAGCAGTTATTTGGTTGATGTGCGCTTCAGATGTGCCTGGTGTTATACTCACCCCAAGATCTTTTTCCTTGAGTGAGGTTTGTAGTCTCTGACCCCCTAGACTGTACTCCGTCTGCGGCCTTCTTTGCCCTTCCCCAATCTTCATGACTTTGCACTTGGTGGGATTGAACTCCAGGAGCCAATTGCTGGACCAGGTCTGCAGCCTGTCCAGATCCCTTTGTAGTTCTGCCTGGTCTTCGATCGAGTGAATTCTTCTCATCAACTTCACGTCATCTGCAAACAGGGACACCTCAGAGTCTATTCCTTCCGTCATGTCGTTCACAAATACCAGAAACAGCACTGGTCCTAGGACTGACCCCTGCGGGACCCCGCTGGTCACAGGTGCCCACTCTGACACCTCGCCACGTACCATGACTCGCTGCTGTCTTCCTGACACGTATTCCCTGATCCATTGAAGTGCCTTCCCTGTTATCCCTGCTTGGTCCTCCAGTTTTTGCACCAATCTCTTGTGTGGAACTGTGTCAAACGCCTTCTTGCAGTCCAAGAAAATGCAATCCACCCACCCCTCTCTCTCTTGTCTTAATGCTGTCACCATGTCATAGAACTCCAGTAGGTTTGTGACACAGGATTTCCCGTCCCTGAAACCATGTTGAATGCTGTTGATGAGATCATTCCTTTCTAGGTGTTCCACCACTCTTCTCCTGATAATCTTCTCCATGATTTTGCATACTATACATGTCAGTGACACTGGTCTGTAGTTTAATGCTTCATGTCTGTCTCCTTTTTTAAAGATTGGGACTACATTTGCTGTCTTCCATGCCTCAGGCAATCTCCCTGTTTCGATAGATGTATTGAATATTGTTGTTAGGGGTACACATAGCGCCTCTGCTCCCTCTCTCAATACCCATGGGGAGATGTTATCTGGCCCCATTGCCTTTGAGGTATCTAGCTCACTCAGAAGCCTCTTCACTTCTTCCTCGGTTGTGTGCACTGTGTCCAGCACTTGGTGGTGTGCCCCACCTCTCCGTCTTTCTGGAGTCCCTTCTGTCTCCTCTGTGAACACTTCTTTGAATCTCTTGTTGAGTTCTTCACATACTTCACGGTCATTTCTTGTTGTCTCTCCTCCTTCCTTCCTTAGCCTGATTACCTGGTCCTTGACTGTTGTTTTCCTCCTGATGTGGCTGTACAACAGTTTCGGGTCAGATTTGGCTTTCGCTGCTATGTCATTTTCATATTGTCTTTGGGCCTTCCTTCTTATCTGTGCATATTCGTTTCTGGCTCTACGACTGTTCTCCTTATTCTCCTGGGTCCTTTGCCTTCTATATTTCTTCCATTCCCTAGCACACTTGGTTTTTGCCTCCCTGCACCTTTGGGTAAACCATGGGCTCATCCTGGCTTTTTCATTAATCCTGTTACCCTTGGGTACAAACCTCTCCTCAGCCTCCTTGCATTTTGTTGCTACATATTCCATCATCTGTGTTTGTGTGTGTGTTTGTGTGTGTGTGTGTGTGTGTGTGTATGTTTGTGTGTGTGTGTTTGTGTGTGTGTGTGTGTGTTTGTGTGTGTGTTTGTGTGTTTGTGTGTATGTTTGTGTGTGTGTGTGTTTGTGTGTGTGTGTTTGTGTGTGTGTGTATGTTTGTGTGGGTATATTTAAAATTAAGAAAAATATGAGAAACTAACATATTATTATTATTAATTGTTTCGACTCTAATCATATACATGTATCTGCCTCAAATTACAGAGTGCAGACGTACACGAGGTCAGGAGGAGCTTGACTCTAGGCGTAAGTGACGCTGTCACATTTCGTATCTCTTACTTGTGCAAGTATAAAGTATGTATGTATGAATGTATGTATGTATATATATATATATATATATATATATATATATATATATATATATATATATATATATATATATATATATATATATATTATATATATATATATATATATATTTATATATATATATATATTTATATATATATATTTATATATATATATATATTTATATATATATTTATATATATATTTATATATATATATATATTTATATATATATTTATATATATATTTATATCTATATTTATATATATATGTATATATATATATATATATATATATTTATATATATATAGTTATATATATATTTATATATATATTTATATATATATATATATGTATATATTATATATATATATATATGTATATATTATATATATATATGTATATATTATATACATATTGACACGGGGACAGGAAATGGGTCTCATCCTGAATCCATCCAAATGTGAAATCATCTCAGTCAGTCAACAAGTGATAAATGCAGTGAGATCAAAACTACCAGGAGCAGCAGTCATTGCCCCCACAAATAGTGTCTTGCTAGGAGCACCTCTGGGAAGCAATGCCATTGACACAATTCTCAGGAAGAAATTGGAAGAGTTAAGGAGAATGGAACAACGAATAGGCAATCTGGACACCCACGATGCCTTGTACCTTCTCACAAAGTGCTTGAGTCTGCCCAGGTTGACATATTTCCTAAGATGTGCACCTTCATATGATAACCCTATACTGCACGAATATGACAGTATTCTGAGGCAGATTTTTACGAAAGTACTTAACCTTACTCTAGAAGACGGGCAGTGGAACCAAGCTACACTTCCAGTCAGACTAGGAGGCATTGGTGTCCGCAAGTCATCACAGATTGCGTTACCTGCTTTTCTGTCCTCGTGTATTGCATCCAGAGAGCTTGTAGCAGCGATTCTCCCTGAACATCTTAGGGACAAGATTGGAGCCCAGGACCAAAAATTCCTTGACGGAGCAATGATCTGGGATAATCTAACGGGCTCAGAAACCAGACCTGCTCCCCCCAACAACTACAAACAATCGCACTGGGATGGTCCAATAGTGGAAAATATAGCCTCGACGATGCTTCAGAGTGTGTCAGGGAAGGATAGAGCCCGCCTGCTGGCAGTGAGAGCCCCTCATGCTGGGGACTTTCTGTTGGCTGTTCCCAACTCCAGCCTTGGCACACGCCTCGACCCACAGACCATCCGCATCGGTGTTGCCCTTCGACTTGCCGCCCCTATTCTCGCCGAACACAGGTGTATTTGTGGCAGTGAAGCAGCAGACCGATTCGGGTACCATGGTCTTGTGTGCCGTAAATCCGAGGGAAAGATTGCAAGACATGAGGAGGTTAATAACATTATCAAGAGGAGCCTCACAACAGCTGGATGCCCAGCAGTAAGGGAGCCACCCCAACTATGCAGATCTGATGGCAGCCAGAAGCGTCCAGATGGTATCACCCTTCAAGCCTGGACAGATGGGAAGCAGGTGGTGTGGGACTATACATGTGCATCTACCTTGGCTGATACCTATCTCCAATACACCAGGGAGGAAGGAGGGGCAGCTGCCAGCTTTAGGGAGTCCCAAAAGTCTAGAAAATATGGAGAACTTGCCCATCATTATATGTTTGTTCCCATAGGCTCAGAGACCCTTGGCTCATGGGGAAAGAGTGCATCTAATTTCCTTAAGGAGCTGGGAAAAAGACTCATCAGGGTAACTAGGGATCC
>NC_091366.1:16981674-16986674 GCF_038502225.1 Cherax quadricarinatus
GGGGATCAACGCCCCCGCGGCCCGGTCCACGACCAGGCCTCTCGGTGACTTATTGAAATCGTTTCACACGTGTTTATCAACACAAACTTGTTAGCAACTGAGGTAACACAAGCATCACTTGTGTTATATTTCGGTCATTAAAGGGCTTCTCATGCACTAGAATAACGTAAAAACTATTGATATGGAACCCAACAGAAAAGATGTATAGAAGCGGCCGTAATTCTGCTTCCAAATACTAAAGAACTAACAGGGGACAAATATTGTATCTGAACACCTGTCAGCGCTGCATGCTGCTTCCTGGTTGTCTGGTGACGCGGTAATTATGTGACCTCCCACCTTCACTAATAAACACCCGTAGCTTGCATTCTCCACTATATATGCTGTGCTTTCTCGTATATTTGGATTACCTGGAGTGAAGACATTCTTAGCACCAAAACGAATCTAATAAGTATGTTTTAAGAGTTGAATTATCTCTTATTTATGGTGGAACTTTAAGCTCCCAAAATTGCTTCACCAACCCTGGGTTATTTCAATACATTTGTAGCGTTTTTAATTCAGTGTTTATTTCAGACATGTTAGTAATAGAATGTCTAATCCTCGGGTAAAGTCCGAGTTTATTCCTTTAGGAAATGCTTAGAAGACATAGAAATAATAATTTAGAAAAATGACCAGGTGGGCTATGTAAACTGTAGAAAATAAACTATCAACCTTCAATTATAATGCATAAAGACCAAAAATTCATTAATCTTAACTTTTTTTAACACACCGGCAGTCTCCCACCGAGGTAGGGTGTCCCAGTAAAAGAAGAAACACTTTCACCATCACTTAGTCTATCACTCTCTTGCTATAGGAATGCTGACACTGCACTTCATTTGCCTCTTCCAACTGCAATATCCCCACTCTTCGTTCAGAGAACTGGCACTATACTGCCCACCTCCAGGACTCAAATCCGGCTAACCGGTTTCCCTGAGTCCCTTCATCAATGCTACTGTGCTCACACTTTAACAGCACGTTAAGTCATAGAATCCACTTGCCTCCACTCTTAGCTAACACGCTCGCACCCGCTTGTTGAATGTCCAAGCCCCTCACATACTAAAACCTTCTTTGCTTCCTACCTCCAACCTTTCCTAGGACGACCCCTACTCTTCTTTTCCTCCACTACAGATCTATGCACCCTCCAAGTCATACTATTTTACTCCAGCCTTTGTAAGTGCCTAAACCACCTCAGTAACCCCTCAGCCATTTGGATAATACTTTTAGTAACCCAGCACTTCCTAATCAATAACTACGATTATTTTTCTGCCTAATATTCACACTATACATTGCCCTCAGACACGATGTCTTCACTGTCTCCAATCTCCTTACTGCAACATTTAAATCCCATGCTTCAAACCCATATAAGAGTGCCGGTACCCTCAGGTGGTTTGTCTCCACAGAGAGCCTCAGTGCACAATTCACCTTCAGTTCTATGGTTAACCTCATCTTTCATATACAATTCTCCGACAAGTCCACTCCCATATATCTGAACACTTTCACTTCTTCCATACCCCCTCTTTCTAATATTATATTCAATCTTTATGTACCTTTTTCTTTATTATTCTCATCACTAGCTATTTCCTATGCTCATATTTAATTACCTTCTTTTACACAACCTCCTAAATTCATCCACCAACCTTTGCAGCTTCTCTTCAGAATCTCCCAAAAGCACAGTGTCATCAGCAAAAACCAACTGTGACAACTTCGACTTTTTATTAATCTATATCTCCTAATCCCACACCTTTCTCCATTCACTTTTATAACCTCATCTACAAACATGTAAAATAACTATGGTAACATTACACATCCCTGTCTAAGGTCTACTTATACTGTAAAATAATCTCCCTCTCTTCAGTATTTCTTACCTGAGCCTCAGTATCCTCACAAAACTCATAACTGCTCTAAGTAACTTACCACTTATTCCAGACAGTTACAAATTTTGCCATATTGCTCTCCTATATAAATTGTTACGTGCCTTTTCTAAATTCATAAATACTAGTAAAATTTACTTTCCTTTACCTAAATATTGTTCTCTTATATCCTTCAGTCTAAATACTTGGTATACAGCAACCACCCAGGGAGGTACTACCATCCTGTGGTAGTAGGTTGGTAGACAACAACCACTCAGGGAGGTACTACCATCCTGTGGTAGTAGGTTGGTAGACAGCAACCACTCAGGGAGGTACTACCATCCTGTGGTAGTAGGGTGGTAGACAGCAACCACTCAGGGAGGTACTACCATCCTGTGGTAGTAGGTTGGTAGACAGCAACCACTCAGGGAGGTACTACCATCCTGTGGTAGTAGGCTGGTAGACAACAACCACCCAGGGAGGTACTACCATCCTGTGGTAGTAGGTTGGTAGACAGCAACCACTCGGGGAGGTACTACCATCCTATGGTAGTAGGGTGGTAGACAGCAACCACTCAGGGAGGTACTACCATCCTGTGGTAGTAGGTTGGTAGACAGCAACCACCCAGGGAGGTACTACCATCCTGTGGTAGTAGGTTGGTAGACAGCAACCACTCAGGGAGGTACTACCATCCTGTGGTAATAGGTTGGTAGACAGCAACCACTCAGGGAGGTACTACCATCCTGTGGTAGTAGGTTGGTAGACAGCAATCACCCAGGGAGGCACTACCATCCTGTGGTAGTAGGTTGGTAGACAGCAACCATCCTGTGTCAGTAGGCTGGTAGACAGCAACCACCCAGGGAGGTACTACCATCCTGTGGTAGTAGGTTGGTAGACAGCAACCACCCAGGGAGGTACTACCATCCTGTGGTAGTAGGCTGGTAGACAGCAACCACCCAGGGAGGTACTACCATCCTGTGGTAGTAGGTTGGTAGACAGCAACCATCGTGTGTCAGTAGGCTGGTAGACAGCAACCACCCAGGGAGGTACTACCATCCTGTGGTAGTAGGCTGGTAGACAGCAACCACCCAGGGAGGTACTACCATCCTGTGGTAGTAGGTTGGTAGACAGCAACCACCCAGGGAGATACTACCATCCTGTGGTAGTAGGTTGGTAGACAGCAACCACCCAGAGGGGTACTACCATCCTGTGTCAGTAGGCTGGTAGACAGCAACCACCCAGGGAGGCACTACCATCCTGTGGTAGTAGGTTGGTAGACAGCAACCACCCAGAGGGGCACTACCATCCTGTGTCAGTAGGCTGGTAGACAGCAACCACCCAGGGAGGTACTACCATCCTGTGGTAGTAGGTTGGTAGATAGCAACCACCCAGGGAGGTACTACCATCCTGTGGTAGTAGGTTGGTAGACAACAACCACTCAGGGAGGCACTACCGTCCAGTGGCAGTAGGCTGGTAGACAGCAACCACCCAGGGAGGCACTACCGTCCTGTGGCAGTAGGTTGGTAGACAGCAACCACCCAAGGAGGTACTACCATCCTGTGGTAGTAGGTTGGTAGACAGCAACCACCCAGGGAGGCACTACCGTCCAGTGGCAGTAGGCTGGTAGACAGCAACCACCCAGGGAGGCTCTACCGTCCTGTGGCAGTAGGCTGGTAGACAGCAACCACCCAGGGAGGTACTACCATCCTGTGGCAGTAGGCTGGTAGACAGCAACCACCCAGGGAGGTACTACCATCCTGTGGCAGTAGGGTGGTAGACAGCAACCACCCAGGGAGGTACTACCATCCTGTGGCAGTAGGCTGGTAGACAGCAACCACCCAGGGAGGTATTACCATCCTGTGGTAGTAGGCTGGTAGACAGCAACCACCCAGGGAGGTACTACCATCCTGTGGTAGTAGACTGGTAGACAGCAACCACTCAGGGAGGTACTACCATCCTGTGGTAGTAGGCTGGTAGACAGCAACCACCCAGGGAGGTACTACCATCCTTTGGTAGTAGGCTGGTAGACAGCAACCACCCAGGGAGGTACTACCATCCTGTGGTAGTAGGTTGGTAGACAGCAACCACCCAGGGAGGTGCTAGAGTCCGGTGGCAGTAAGCTGGTAGACAGCAACCACCCAGAGAGGTATGACCATCCTGTGGTAGTAGGCTGGTAGACAGCAACCACCCAGAGAGGTACTACCATCCTGTTGTAGTAGGATGGTAGACAGCAACCACCCAGGGAGGTACTACCGTCCTGTGGCAGTAGGCTGGTAGACAGCAACCACGCAGAGAGGTACTACCATCCTGTGGTAGTAGGCTGGTAGACAGCAACCACCCAGGGAGGTACTACCATCCTGTGGTAGTAGGCTGGTAGACAGCAACCACCCAGGGAGGTACTACCGTCCTGTGGCAGTAGGCTGGTAGACAGCAACCACCCAGGGAGGTACTACCATCCTGTGGCAGTAGGCTGGTAGACAGCAACCACCCAGGGAGGTACTACCGTCCTGTGGTAGTAGGCTGGTAGACAGCAACCACCCAGGGAGGTACTACCGTCCTGTGGCAGTAGGCTGGTAGACAGCAACCACCCAGGGAGGTACTACCGTCCTGTGGTAGTAGGCTGGTAGACAGCATCCACCCAGGGAGGTACTACCATCCTGTGGTAGTAGGCTGGTAGACAGCAACCACCCACGGAGGTACTACCATCCTGTGGTAGTAGGCTGGTAGACAGCATCCACCCAGGGAGGTACTACCATCCTGTGGTAGTAGGCTGGTAGACAGCATCCACCCAGGGAGGTACTACCATCCTGTGGTAGTAGGCTGGTAGACAGCATCCACCCACGGAGGTACTACCATCCTGTGGTAGTAGGCTGGTAGACAGCATCCACCCAGGGAGGTACTACCATCCTGTGGCAGTAGGTTGGTAGACAGCAACCACCCAGGGAGGTACTACCATCCTGTGGTAGTAGGTTGGTAGACAGCAACCACCCAGGGAGGTACTACCATCCTGTGGCAGTAGGTTGGTAGACAGCAACCACCCAGGGAGGTACTACCATCCTGTGGTAGTAGGCTGGTAGACAGCATCCACCCAGGGAGGTACTACCCCTACCCTTC